>NC_056726.1:1517584812-1517589812 GCF_019279795.1 Protopterus annectens | reverse complement strand
TATATATATATATATATATATATATAGGTAAGCTTCATGTTATTCATGTCACATTTTGTACAGTTGAAACTGTTATCAGAGAGATAAATGTCAAAACACATAAAACGTTTGTGACTGAAGCTTTCAGCTAAGTACTCAGTATTCTTCAGCTAGAGTTTCTTCTGGGTCAGAAAATAAATAAAAAGTAGCCCCGCAGGCAATAATTGTTCTTGACATGGGGTTCATTAGTATATAATCTTCTTACAGATGGCTTGAAAAATGTGACACAGACATTTGGAAAAGGAACAAAGGCCTCAAGGGGAAGGCAGACAAAACTAACAAAGTGAATGAAGCCATTAACCAAATGTAAATGAAGGGAAGTCATACAGGATGTATCTGCACCTGGGTTTTCCTTTGACAACACTCAAGCAACTGAAAAGAAGAAAATGAAATGCAGATTATATAATATATTATGTGAAAATGGCCCCTCAGTGGAGCCATTTTTCTTCTGTATGAAAAGTTCCAGCAGAGATGCAGAAGTTAATGTCTTCTCCATCCCATTATCATGTTAGAAATAATTTTAGAAATAAAAAGCCAGACATCTTAATTTTTTTCTTAAACATTTAGCTTCCCATGAAATAACAGGTGCAAGTCAAATACAGACTGTAATTTGTATGATTTACAGCTCTCCGTGTGAGCATAGTTAAGAAAAAGTCACAAAATGTTTCACAAGTCCCAACAATTACACAGTTCTACATATGCATGTGCTATTCTTTTCAGAGTTTAAAGGCACCATCACATATGTTAATGTTCGCTACACCCACCAGAAGTGACAAACACACATGTAAAGTATTCTCAAAGTATCCTTCATTGGATGCAATCACAGAATATTGTGTCTGCATGTCAGAAAAAAGTTACAGCTGTAGCTCAGTTTAGTTTACTAAAGAAAAGTATAATAGACTGTATTCAAGTTTTATTACAATGCGAAATCATACACTTGATTTAAGAATAACATCCTTTAATATTAATGAGACATGGCAGCCATGAAAAAGCATCTAAACTTTATTGCTCAGTTGATGAGATGCAGTACCATATTCATTCAAAGGTTTAACAGTTATTATAGACTCAGAATATTATGCATCCTCAAATATACTGTGCATATTGGTAGGAAATGATTCAGTATCCCAGTATTTCCTATATAATCATATTTTAGGCATATTTTTTTTACTCAAATGTTTTTTATTAATTTTTCAAAAAAGATTTGTCATATAAGTTATTAATACTTTGTCAAATGAATGAAACAAGATTAGTAACTATGTTCAATATTTACAATTGACCTGAAGATTAATTATGGAATTACCCAATCCAATCAGAATAATGTCATATAAAATAAAAGAGAATAGTTTTTTCACATTTCTCTAACAATTATGGAGAGTCTGAGTTCAAGTTTAATTTCTCAATAAGAGATAATACCTCTTCTATGGATATTGTTCCGTAGTTTTGGTGTAATACTTAATATTTTACTTTAGTTTCCATCAGCACAGTTTCTTTCAGTAGTGATAAGAATTCTTCAAAAGGTGGTTCGGAATTAGATTTCCGTTTTCTAGAAATACATTTTCTACCATTCACTAGTATATTCCAGAGTAGGCAGAGATTGTTGTTATTTAATTTTAGATTCTCATTGGCATTCAACAAAAACAAAGACCAGGAGACTACAAATATTATCTGAAAATATGGCTTGTAGGAAGTTATCAATATCTCCCCAACATTTTTTTAACTTTGAAACAATCATGAAAAATATGCATCCAATCTGCTTTGCATGTTTGTAAACATCTCCAACATATGGTATTATTAGAAGTATTGAATTTATATTTATACTGCTACTGTTGAGGTGTTTCATTATTATAACATATAATATATTTTAATGCTTGTTTCGATAGACTGGTGGTTAACAATAATTAAAAAATTTAATCACTGCCAATGCAAACATAAAAACTGCACAACGGCCAGTAATTTCTAATGAAGAACAGTGACTGAAGAGTTCAAAAGAATCAGCTGAACTCATGCACTTGTGTCCTCATTAACTTTGTATAGGCAGAGTAGCAGAAAAGCCCACAGAACACACACACATGCACACACACACACACACACACACACACACACACACACACACACACACACACACACACACACACACACTTGTATACACACACACACACACACACACACACACACACACACACACGCACACGCACACGCACACGCACACGCACACACACACACACACACACACACACACACGCACACACTTGTATACATACACACACACACAAACACACACACACAAACACACACAATCATGTGCACACTCATACTCTTGTATACACACACACACACACACACACACACACACACACACACACACACACACACACACATACACGCACTCACACTCATGTATACACACACACACACACACAAACACACATGTACACACACACACACTCGTGTATACACACAGACACACACACACACACACACACACACACACTTGTGCAAATGTCATCAACACATGTTAAATTCAGATGTTCTACTTAAATTCGATCTTCTTATTGCATTTACTCAACCTGTGCTTCCGTTTGGTAGAATTTATAACCATGTATTTATCTGTATTATCATGTTCTTGGAAATAGAAATTTTACCACTTTGCGTATTGATATTAATGCCATTTTCATGAACTTGTGTTGCACTGTAATTGCTTGATTCCTTTATAAGTAGTTTTAGGTGAAAATTGACCTTTTATACCTGCTCAAAATAAATAATTATTAATAATAAATTACTATTACTCCAACAGAGACTTGTTCAGTAAATGGCAGTAAATGTCTTACAAAATTCTCTTTCAGTTTTTACAGCTGGTTTCACTTTCTATCTCATTATTTCTCTGCTGCTAAAAAACAAAGCTCAATTAATTATCACAGCTGGTATTTATTGAAGTTGTTGCGTTATTTTAATGGGCAGCCACGGTGGTGCAGTGGTTAGCATTGCCGCCTCACAGCAAGAGGTTCTCCAGTTCAATCCTTGGCTGGCGTGCCTTCTGTGCGGAGTCTGCATGTCCTCCCTGTGGTTGCGTGGATTTCCTCTGGATGCTCCGGTTTCCCCCAACATCCCAAAGACATGCTGTAGGTGGATTGGATACTCTAAACTGGCCCTAAGCATGAGTGCATGCATGCATGTGTGTGTCTTCTGTGGAAGGTTAGGCACCGGGCTGGCAACTCGACACTGTAAAACTCCACTGCCAATCATGAGCAGACAGGTGATCTGCTGTGGCAACCCCTAACTGGGAAAAAGCTGAAAGAGGAAGAAGAAGAAAGAAGTTACATTATTTTAATACTCACATATTTTTCTAATTTTCTTCACTTATTTTGTAGTATGTATTTTTATCTTTTAATGTACATCCCCACAAACTGACAAAATTAAATGTGTGGATGTATACATATGTAGCGCCTTCGCAGGTGTAGCTGAAGAGATATGGGTTCCTTCCTACCTGAATCTGGTGACACCCCTATTAGGCCCAACACACTAAGGTGGAAAGAGGGACAGATTTTATTCTAGGTGACACATCTAGTTTAAAAAGGCAATAGCACAACCATAAACAAATTATTTCAACAGTGCACCAGTTAGCAATAAGGCAAGGTGAGATATGCATGCAATGAAAACATATTTTCACCCTCTTCCCCAGAACTCAACAGAAGAAGGTCTTGACATTCTAACATGCACAAAGAAGGCAATATCAATCAGCAGTAAAGCTTTATAATGCAGCAATACAAACACGGGAAACATGCAATGTCATTAAGCAATAAATGAGTCATGATACAACAATACAGATATGAGAAAATGCAATGTCATTAAGCAATAAAAGAGTCATAATACAACAATACAGATATGAGAAAATGCAATGTCATTGAGCAGTAAAGATTCTTTAAGGCAGCTTTACTAACATGGCAAAATGCATTATCATTGAACAATAAAGATTTATAGTGCCACAATGCAAATATTTGAGAATGCAATGTCATTCAGCAGTAGTAACACCCTCTACCCCATTTTGATTAATTCTAAACAGACCAAGTATGAAACACTCTATTATACATTACTGGCCAGTGACTACTTACAGTCTTGCTGCCGGCATGATAGGGCACAAGTTGGAGCTCATATAAATCCCAGTTATTTGTAATCCACAAAGCATTAAAGGAGGTTGACCACAAAATTATAAAAATATAAAATGACAGCCAGAGCCTCTCACCACTCCATCAAGAATATCCTAGTGAACAGATGCCATGGTTCATCTGATGAGAAAAGTATAAAATCACCTACCAGAACTCTGGCAGTCATCTATGGCTTCCCTGTACTAGGCCCAAGGGAACTCCTTTTCTTGCTGAATCATAGCAGGTGTGGAACTACTGGTTTCAGACTTCTCTCCTGATTTCACAACATACCATATCCAGGATTTCAGCAAGAGACAGACATAATCTGCTACTTCACTTCCCTGTCCCAAAACTCTAGAAAATAAAATCCGGTCATGCTGCAAGGCTCTTTTTCCCTTCAGTGTTCCAGAAAACCTCTTTCACTTTTGAAATTGTCTTTTATATTCCTGAAAAGGAGCTCCACCTTCTGGTGTAATGGAAAACTACAGTATATTACTTCCACATGAAATACAGTTGGAGTTACACACTCCCCTCACTTGAAAATCTTGGGTCCCCCCAAGTAAAAGGTAGATTAGCAGAAAATATTTACAAACACTAATGCACCATCAACAGAACATAATTTTTGCATTCAAAAGGTACATTCCAACAAGGGTAATCAGCCGTATGCTTAACTTGGGATGGGGTGTCACCACTGGATTAGGAGGCATAGGGATTATGAGCGTAGACCCTCCGATGAGCTGTGGTCACAGGTTCCTGTGTACTATGCCCCAAACTGTTATAGGTAAGTCCTCGTGGCGTGTCAGTTTGTGTCTTGCCCCA
>NC_056726.1:1517494243-1517514051 GCF_019279795.1 Protopterus annectens | reverse complement strand
TGAATACTGACCTACTGTTACAAACTGCTTTGAGTTATAGCCTGTTCAGTACTGTACATGCATTTGTTCTTACTGCTCAAATTACTGCAAATTAACAGATCACAGCTAGATGTGTATCCAGCGATGAACATACCACAGAGCACCCAAAATACCTCTTTATACTTGTTTCATTTGTTTTGTTGTGTTCTTTGCAATTTCATGAACATCACATTGGTTGGACTGACCTTTGCTGACATATGTCTCCCTACCAGCTCTACCTGATAGCACAGTTATTGAGTGCCACTTGGATTTTTAAATCCTCTGTGCTGGGCTTACCAGCTGAGTGCATTAGAAAAAATGAGCTTTTGACCCATCACTGACACTCATAGGATGGCTGGTAATAGTGCTAGGAGACATGACTCCTATTCATAAGGTAATTGAGAGCTATTAGGCACAAGCCTTTCTTTTGATGTGGCGGCACTTCTTAAAGTGACAATACCCCCTCATAACCTGCCTATTAACACGGACCAGCTGCCATTTATAGCTTCGGTTTTCACTAAGGCCCATTACCAGACCACTCACTCATCTCTCTGTAGACCCCCTCATAACCTGTCTATTAACACAGACCAGCTGCCATTTATGGTTTCAGTTTTCACTAAGGCCCATTACCAGATCACTCGCTTATCTCTCTGTAGACCCCCTCATAACCTGCCTATTAAAACAGACTAGCTGCCATTTATGGCTTTGGTTTTTACTAAGGCCCATTAACAGACCACTCGCTTATCTCTCTGTAGACCCCCTCATAACCTGCCTATTAACACAGACCAGCTGCTATTTATGGCTTTGGTTTTCACTAAGGCCCATTACCAGACCACTCGCTTATCTCTCTGTAGACCCCCTCATAACCTGCCTATTAACACAGACCAGCTGCTATTTATGGCTTTGGTTTTCACTAAGGCCCATTACCAGACCACTCGCTTATCTCTCTGTAGACCCCCTCATAACCTGCCTATTAACACAGACCAGCTGTTATTTATGGCTTTGGTTTTCACTAAGGCCCATTACCAGACCACTCGCTTATCTCTCTGTAGACCCCCTCATAACCTGCATATTAACACAGACCAGCTGCTATTTATGGCTTTGGTTTTCACTAAGGCCCATTACCAGACCACTCGCTTATCTCTGTAGACCCCCTCATAACCTGCCTATTAACACAGACCAGCTGCTATTTATGGCTTTGGTTTTCACTAAGGCCCATTACCAGACCACTCGCTTATCTCTCTGTAGACCCCCTCATAACCTGCCTATTAACACAGACCAGCTGCTATTTATGGCTTTGGTATTCACTAAGGCCCATTACCAGACCACTCGCTTATCTCTCTGTAGACCCCCACATAACCTGCCTATTAACACAGACCAGCTGCTATTTATGGCTTTGGTTTTCACTAAGGCCCATTACCAGACCACTGGCTTATCTCTCTGTAGACCCCCTCATAACCTGCCTATTAACACAGACCAGCTGCTATTTATGGCTTTGGTTTTCACTAAGGCCCATTACCAGACCACTCGCTTATCTCTCTGTAGACCCACGCATAACCTGCCTATTAACACAGACCAGCTGCTATTTATGGCTTTGGTTTTCACTAAGACCCATTACCAGACCACTCACTTATCTCTCTGTAGACCCCCTCATAACTTGCCTATTAACACAGACCAGCTGCTATTTATGGCTTTGGATTTCACTAAGGCCCATTACCAGACCACTCGCTTATCACTCTGTAGACCCACGCATAACCTGCCTATTAACACAGACCAGCTGCTATTTATGGCTTTGGTTTTCACTAAGGCCCATTACCAGACCACTCGCTTATCTCTCAGTAGCACATTGTCATTATTCTTCCCCTGTGACAGTGGTGAGCAGTCATACCTTCATTATTCCGTTCACCCATCTGGTCCTAACGTCCCCAGGCTGCATTAATGAATCCAGGATGGGGTTAGTATCAGGCCTTCATCTTTCCACACCAATGTAGCTGACACTTAAATCAGATCACCAAGTGTTTGTCAATATTGGCACTATGTGTTATCAGTCCTGACAAGGTACTCATTTTGCATCAATTCAGTTTCTGAAACACTGCATGCTAATGAGGTCCATTAGTGACGCATGGCATTGAAGAGTGATAGCCGGTATATTATACAAGTCTGTGGTGTTCTGACGCCTTCTTATTTATAGGATTATTACTTCTACATAGGGAGATAGTGAAGTTGTCAGTATTCTCTGGCCATCGTATTTATGGGATTAATACCTCTACACAGGGAGATAGTGAAGTTGTCAGTATTTTGAGACCATCGTATTTTTGGGATTATTACTTCTAAATAAGGAGATAGTGAAGTTGTCAGTATTCTGAGGCTGTCGTATTTATGGGATTATTACTTCTACATAAGGAGATAGTGAAGTTGTCAGTATTCTGAGGCTGTCGTATTTATGGGATTATTACCTTTATTTATCGAGAAAGTGAAGTTGTCAGTATTCTGAAGCTATCATATTTATGTATTCTGAGGGCATCGTATTTATGGGATTATTACACCTACAAAGAGAGATAGTGAAATTGTCAGTATTCTGAGGCTGTCGTATTTATTGGATTATTATCTCTACATAGGGAGATAGGGAATTGTCAATATTCTGAGATCATCGTATTTATGGGATTATTACCTCTACATAGGGAGATAGGGAACTGTCAATGTTCTGAGGCCATCATATTTATGGGATATTTACCTCTACACAGGCAGATAGTGAAGTTGTCAGTATTCTGAAATCATTGTATTTATGGGATTATTACCTCTACATAGAGAGATAGTGAAGTTGTCAGTATTCTGAGACAATCATACTTTGGGATTATCACCTCTATATAGGGAGATGGTGAAGTTGTCAGTATTCTGAGGCTGTCGTATTTATGGGATTATTACCTCTATGTAGGGAGAAAGTGAAGTTGTCAGTATTCTGAAGCTATCATATTTATGTATTCTGAGGCCATCGTATTTATGGGATTATTACATCTACAAAGAGAGATAGTGAAATTGTCAGTATTCTGAGGCTGATGTATTTATTGGGTTATTACCTCTACATAGGGAGATAGAGAAGTTGTCAGTATTCTGAGGCCATCGTATTTATGGGATTATTGCCTCTACACAGGGAGATAGTGAAGTTGTCAGTATTCTGAGACCATCGTATTTATGGGATTATTACCTCTACATAGGGAGATAGTGAAGTTGTCAGTATCCTGAGATCATCGTATTTATGGGATTATTACCTCTACAGGGGGAGATGGTGAAGTTGTCTGATACCGAAGTATGTCCACATATCTATTACGTCACATCCACTAGGCTGTATCTCTTTTTAGGTATATCTTGCTTATATACATGATGTAAGGCTTCTACTATGTGTTGTTGTTGAGAAACACTTTTTCATGGAAAATATAACCTGCATATTGTGATACTACTGACATTCGTGAGGCTTCTTTGGAATCTAGGTGGCAATGCTTCCAATGTAATGCTTGCTGTGGACACCTTTTCTGGGTACTGATGTATATTTTTCTGCATGTGTGTTGTCCTATAATGTTCTCAGCATAGCATGATATTTTCCACCCTACTATCTATGTATATTTTACATATGAATGCTGTTTATTACATTTTCCCTTTAATTACTCCGAAAACTTCAGAATAGGGTAGTGTAAGTACTTCTGGCACCTCACCCTGTATTTTGCATCGTCTCTTATGCTGTTTTATATTTTATGGCCTGGAACATGGCAGGAAAGGCTAAACATGGAATGTGCCACCATGTGTGACATTTTATTGGTGTACAAATATGGAACAGTGATCACATCTGCATACACATTTTCTGTACAAACAAACAAATGCTAACTAAGATTAGGATATAAATGCAAAAAAGACTAATACATTTTATTTTATTTTATTTATTTTACATTTGTTGACCGGGCTAGTCAAGCTGGATATATGTCCATTTTCAGTGGAGGCCAGGGGAGAAAAGCTCCAACGGTATTACAAGTAATTCACAGAAACAGGCAATACAAGGTAAAAATTATAAACACATTGAGTCAGAACATGAGATACACATGCAGACAGGCATAGTCATAGCAAGAGATTACATAAACAAAGTTTAGTAGATATTTGCTATACAAATTCTAAAAATATAAGTATATAATATGGAAAAAGGTGAAAAAGAAAATAATAAAAATATTTTAAAAATATATATATTTTTTTTTACATATGTCTATAGGATGTTGTGTGAGGAGGAGTTAAGGAGGAAAGGAAGAAGGAAGGTTAATATGGGTTGTTACAGGAACAAAGCCAGTGTTTATTGAGATGTGTTTTCAGCTGTCTTTTACAGAGTGGAAGACTAGACAAAGATGAGATATCAGATGGCAGTTTGTTCCACATTTTTCCAGCAGAGTTAGAAAACAGGCTGTCACCTGCAGAGTTATTGGGTTTGGTAATATTAACCAGTAGTTTGTTTGAAGAGCGTAGGTGTTTCAAGTTATTATAAGGCGTAATGAGGTTAGAGAGAATTGGTGTTTTAGAAGGCTGATATAGAATTTTGTGAGCGGTTAAGAGCTGTTGATAAATGAGCCTGTTAGGAAGTTCAAGCCAGCCTAGTTGTTTTAGGTTAAGACAGTGATGAGTTCTGAAGAGGGATCCTGTGGCAAATCGAGCAATATTATGGTAAGATGTAGCAAGTTTCTTGAGGTTATTTTTAGAGAGATTGGTATAAATAGGGGAGCATATAGAAGGGTAGAGATAAGGTGAGAACTAGCTAAGGTGGTCCGAGCTTCAGGTGTAAGGAATGGTTTGATTCTATAAAGGCAACCAATCTTTTTGTTTATTACTCTTATTGTGTTGTTTATATGAGAATCAAAATTGAGATTGTTGTCAATAGTTATTCCTAGTAGTTTTGTAGTAGTATCAGGAGAAATCAGATTGTTATCAGAGGAAGTAATAGAGAAGTTAAGAGAGGTTGATTTGTGGGTAGGTGAGAACAATAGCAACTTTGTTTTCTTGGGGTTGAGGAGTAGGCAACGGTCAGAGAACCAGTGTTCAACAGTGGAAAAAGCTTTTTGGGTAAGTGACAGGAGTTCAGTCTGAGAGGAGGCAGTGCAGATTATAGTGGAATCGTCTGCATACTGTTTGCAAGTAGTGTTTGGAATAGCTGACTGGAGGCTGTTAATAAAGATAGAAAATAGGAGTGGTCCAAGGATAGACCCTTGAGGTCCACCTAACGAGATAGGAAGGAGATTAGATAATGAGGTTTTCCAAAGTACTGCCTGCTGACGGTTTTCTAGGTAAGATGTAAACCAGGATAAGGACGAAGGATGAATTGAAAGAGATTTTAGTATATGCAGAAGGAGTTTATGATTAACCATGTCGAAAGCTTTTGAAAGATCTATGAAGATAGAAGATGATAGATTAGTGTTGTTACGGTTATGGTTGATAGCGTTAGTAAAGGAGAGTAATGCAGTAGTGGTACTGTGAGAAGGTCTAAATCCATGTTGACTGTTAGCAAGTAGGTTGTTATGGAGAAGGTGGTTAAGGAGTTGTTTATGGATACATTTTTCCATGATTTTGGCTATAGGTGATAGCAATGCTATGGGACGAAAATTAGAGACGTCATTAGAATTGCCCCCTTTGTGTAGTGGGATGATGTGAGATATCTTTCAAATGGAAGGGAAAATTCCTTCCTTTATAGATCTATTTATCAGGATTGAGATGGGATAGGCAATGGCTTTAGCTCCTACCTGCAGAAATTCCGCAGGAAGTTTTTCAGCAGAGGGGGTGGTGGGTTTAAGTTTATGGAGTAGGGATGAGATAAATGAGGTAGATACAGGTTGAAGGTAAAGGGGAAGAGAAGTATGTAAAGTAGGTGTGGGTAATTTAGAGGTGTCAGGAGGTAGGTGATTTGCTAGAGTTTGGATAGTATTGGTGAAGAAAGAGTTGAAGTCATTAGCTATTTGTGTAGGATTGTTTTGATTAGAGTCCTGGGGGTTTAGTGTGAATGACTGGCCTGGGTATAGAAGATTATTAATACTAGCCCAAAATTTTTTGGGTTCTTTTTTGGTGGTTTGTTGTAGTTGAAAGTAATAGTTCTTTTTATCTGCCAGGATGGCTTTTTTTTGTACTATTTCTAAGCTCTCTGAAGTTATAGTGGTCAGTTAGGTTCTTAGTGGAATGCCATTTATCCCAGGATTTATTTCTGAGAATGATTTTTTGCTTAGTATTGTTGGTTAGCCAGGGTGCTGTTTTAGCTTTGGTTCTAATAGTGCGACTTGGGGCATGGTGATCTAATATGGATAGGAATGTAGAATTAAAGTATTCAACAGCATCATTAAGTGGAAGGTATTTTAGACGGGACCAATTACATTGTCTTAGTTCAGCAAGAAACTGATCAGAGTTGAATTGTTTTTTTGATCATAGTGTTTTGTAGGTGGTAGGTAAGGCTAGGTTTGATTTGTGTCTAATGATATAAGTTAGTGAGTTGTCACTTAGATCATCTGGAAGGGTGCCTAATTGATAGGTTTGTTGGGGAGTACTAGTAAGAATCCAGTCTAAGATGGTTTCCTTATTGTTGGTTTTATTAGTTCTTGTAGGACTACTAATGAGTTGTTTAAAGCCATATAGGTTTATATGGGAGGTGGAGTTAGTACTGTTACAGGAGTACCAATTGATGTTAAAATCGCCTAAGACTAGTGTTTCTTGAGGGAGGTTGGTAGAGAGAAAATTGAGGTTAAGTTCGAGAGTGTTGATATTGTTTCCAGGAGGGAGATATGCACATATGATATTTATGGCTTTAGTAGTATTGACTTGGAGTTTGGAGCTAATTATTTCAGCATTATTGTCAAGGTTAAAAGTCAGATTTAAAGTACTAATTTGGAGTTGTGTTTTGTAGAGAATAGCTACTCCTCCCCCTTTTTTGGTAGAGCGATCATGTCAAATGATATTATAACCAGGTGGGGTGATTTTATTGTCTTTGTTTGATGGCTTTAGCCATGTTTCAGTTAAGCATAACATATCAAATTGATGGGTTTCAAGTAGGGCATGTATTTGACTAATTTTGTTACAAATACTTTGTATATTGAGATGGGTAATAGAGAGAGAATTGTTGGGTATGGAAAGTGAGAGAGAAGTAGTTTTATCTAGTACTTTGTGTGTTTTTGTTTTATGTCGTGGGCCTGGATTAGGATGAATGTCTCCATCTAACAAAAGGTGGAGGAGTTTAAGGTATTTTGATTGATGGAGTAAGTAAAAGATGTCAGATATTTTCCTGGGTTTAGGTTTACTTAACTTGAAGTGAGCTAGTCTATGGTATTTGGCATGTAGATAGTTGGGTTGTGTGGTAAGGTTGGAGAGGGAAGGGGAGAGAGGTGATGTATATGTACTGGTGTACTTAGAGGGGAATGAATAAGAAGAGTTCAATGGGTATTCATAAGAGGTTAGTATGTAAGTAATTATAAGAGAAGATATAAGTGATAAGCACAAGAGCTGTTTAAGCTGTGGAGGGGTGATTGATATACCCATTTTTGTGTGAATAGAGGTTAGGAAAGAGTTAAGATGTAGTTTGAGGTATGTTGAGAGGAAGTTGTAAAAGAGAGTAGATAGGGGGAGGAGGTTTAGATAATTAGTGGGTGTGGTGTTCAAGGAGAGATTTGGGTTGGTTTGTGATATTAGGTGTCTGATTTGTATGGAGAGGATAGGGTGTGTCTACTAGTGGTATAAAGGTAGGACCACTGGGGGCGGGTGGAAATTGGGGGCAGGGTAGGGGAGCGGAGTGAGCCCGCAGGACGAACGGAGCGGGTAGAGACAAGAGAGACAGCTGTTGAGGAAGACAATGTGTAGAGCAGGAAATGTAAGCAAGTATGTCAGAGGGTAAGTATGTGGAAGTATATAATGAGGCTAGAGAGAGAAAAGTAGGGAAGTAAAGAGCTAGAGTGTGGTAAAGGTACCCTGGGAATTGGGTGGGAGAGGTGATAGAATAAGTCAGTGAAAGTAAAAACTTAGAAGCAGGGTTGGGGCAGTAAGGTAATGAAGTTGGTGTACGGATAGAAATGCAGAAAGCTGAAGATAGAGCACCACCTAGAGGATGGTCGCTTAGCTACAGCTAAGTGTTCTCATACAGGGTAACAGGCTGAGGAGATAGTGAGTAAGGAAGTATCACAGAGAGAGAGAATAGGCTGGATAAAGGGTTAGCTAAAGAGAACAAGAAGGGAAAAATAGGGGCAAGTTGGCTGCTGGCTGTTCTGGGTGGGAAGCTGACCTAGCGAGACAGAACCATTACATCTTAAATAGTGGTATAAAGTACAGGTAGCTGGATATACATGTACTTTATCATAGGTTCATAGGTTCATACTAGGCTATCTGTCCTGGGGCAATTATAAGCCTAGCCCGATTCTGTATGGCTTACGCCACCCCTTGATTTGAGTATACTGTGCCCTTTTTAA
Source organism: Protopterus annectens (assembly GCF_019279795.1). Classification (NCBI taxonomy): domain Eukaryota; kingdom Metazoa; phylum Chordata; order Ceratodontiformes; family Protopteridae; genus Protopterus; species Protopterus annectens. Next base: position 1,517,505,568 of record NC_056726.1, on the reverse strand, counting down.
GGTTTAGTTTACTGTGCCTCTGTCTAATAGTGACACGGGAGTAATCCCTGGGACAAACCTACGATCCCCCATCCACTTATCGAGATTCTTCTTGAAGAGATACAGTGAGGTGCTCTGCCTCACATGAGCTGGAATTCTATTCCAGAGCGAAGGGAGCCTGTGGGTTATGAACCTGTCCCTCAAGCAAGTTCTGTTTATTTCTGTGCTGAGGTTCAAGTCCCTCGAGCGTGTGGCTCTAAGGGATTTAGATTTACTGAGGTGGAGCATGTCCATTAATTCTGGATTTGACATAGCTTTGTATGTCAGGCATAGATCGCCTCGAAGTAGGCGGTATGCAACTGAGTAGAGCTGGAGTTTTTTTAATCGAGCAGCATATGGCATCTGTTTGAGACCCTTGATCCTCTTGGTGAGATACTTTTGGGGTCTTTCTAATTGCTGCAGGTGTCGGGTAAGGTACATCCCAAAAGGGGCATTGTATTCTATGATGGGCCTGATGAGGGATGAATAAAGGGCACGATTACCTCTCTTGATCTAGATGTGAAACCCTTCATGATGAGGTGGGCTATGTAGAAGGTCTTTCTAACCACTTTGGCAATGTGGTTTTCAAAGGAGAGATTGCTATCAACTTGGGTCCCCAGGTCCCTAATAACTTTTTCTGTACTTAATGGGTTTCGACCTATGTGGTAATTTGTGGGCACATTGTTTTTGCCAAAGGGTATGACTATACATTTTTTGGCATTTAGCTTTAAACCATGGTGCTGGCACCAGTTATCTGTCTCTGTGAGACCTTTTTGAAGGATGTTTGTGTCAGCTGGAGAGTTGATTATGGCGCTCAGTTTGCAGTCGTCTGCGAACTTGGTGAGCCATAGTCCTCCCACGTTGCCTGTACCTCGGAAAAGTATATACCGAACAAGAGTGGTCCCAGGACAGAACCCTGTGGGACACCACTTGTGACCGGTTTTGAGTCTGACATGGCTCCAGCAACTCTCACTCTGTGGGTTCTGTCTTTGAGCCAGTTTGCAACCCATCTTGTGACATAGGGGTTTATATTTAAGCTGGATAGCTTATCTATGATGCCCGAGTGGGGTATTGTGTCAAATGCCTTTGCAAGGTCCAGATAGGCTGTGTGGACTACCTTCCCTTCATCTATGGCTTTGGTGACTGTTTCAAAGAAGTCAACCAGGTTCAAAAGGCAGGATCTGCCCTTGACAAAGCCAAACTGGGTAGGATCTAGTGTCTGTAGGTCCCCAATGTCTTTGTTTATGAGCTCCATGATGATCCTCTCCATAGCCTTGCAGACTAAGCTAGTCAGGCTTATGGGGTGATAGTTTCCAGGGTCCGTAGAGGCTCCACCTTTATGGAGTGGGACCACTGTTGCTGTACGCCATTCTGTGGGCACATATCCTGTAGTGAGGCTGAGATTGTATAGCTGTTTTATTTGAGGGATTAGTTCCTCTTGTAGTTCATGTAGGATGCAACCTGGGACACCATCTGGTCCCATGGAAGCAGTGTTTTTTGCTTTGGAGAGGGCAGCCTTCACCTGAGCATCTGAGATGTTTAGGAGGCAGCCCTCTGCCGGGATAGATACTTGCTCTTTTGGGGGGGGGGTGGAGAAGTTTGCACTGAACCTGTCTGCCAGGATATTGGCGATGTCTGTGGGTTCAGTGTATTTTTTGTCATTTAGAATCAATTCAGAACAAGTCTGGGCATTGCATCCCAGGTTTCTAACATAACTGAAAAAAGCCTTATGATTGTCTTTGGTGTCCTGTGCAATTTTTCTCTCGAAGCTGGCCTTGGAGGATTTTATGAGGGATCATAATTTTTTGCTAGTACTGATCAGAGATGCCTTCCCTATTAGGGATTTTGCTCTATCATGTAGTAGCTTCCTCCTTCTGTTGTACAGTTTATTTATGGCAGGGGTCCACCAGACTGGACGCCTGCCTTTGGATGATTGGGTCTTGGTTTTGTTTGGGATAGCATGATCCATGCATTCTTGGAGATGTCCATAGAATGCATTTATATAGGATTCTGCAGTTTGGGCTGTAGTATCCACTGGCCATGGGGCCTTGAAGGATTCCACTTCAGTTTTGAGAAGTGAGAAGTTCGCTTTTGAGAAGTTTTTCACTGTGGTTTTCTGGGCTGGGGGTGGGGTCGGGATGTGGACATCCAGTGAAATTAATTTATGGTCTGATCTTACCAATGAGGGATATACTTCTGGTGTGGAGCATAGAGTCCCCATATTGGTAATGATCAGGTCTAGTATGTTGTCCCCTCTTGTGGGAGTGGTGACTAGTTGTTCCATAGCATTTGAGTTTATAATTTCCAGGAATCTTTGGGCTAAGGTGCTGGGGCTTGAGTAGTGCTCCCAGTCAATGTTTGGGTAGTTGAAGTCACCCAATATAATGGTGTTCAGAGAGATCTTCATGCTCTCCAATGTTTTCAGGAAAGCCGAATGGGATTCCTGACTTTGAGAGGGTGGTCTGTAGGATGCTATAAACTGAAAAGCAGTCTTGCCCATTGTTAGTTGCACATGGATGGTCTCCAATACTTCGTGCAATGCCACTAACCTGGAGGTGTGGATATCCTTGATAAATATGCAAACTCCCCCTCCTTTTGTGGTTCGGTCTGCATTTTGGGGCCGAAAAGCATGATATGAGGTATAGCCTGGTAGTGCTGGAGTGCTTTCTGGAGCCTTGAACCAGGTTTCTGTCACTGCACAGATATCGATGTTCTCCACACTGCGGAGAGCTTCGAGTGCATGCATCTTGAGGTTAAGACTTCTGGCATTTAACAGCATTACCCTTAGTTTCTTGTTCCTTGTGCTGTCTATGGGGGTGGGTTTGACTTTTGAGCCTTGCCTAAAAAAGGCACTATGGGGGTGGCAAGAGCCTTTGCCAATATCCGAAAGCCCAGTGGTGACAGGTGCAAGCCGTCCCTAGCGAAGCAACATGGCTTGTCGAGCATGTCATCCCAGGCTGACAGACACTGGATCCCCTTTGAATGACACCAAAATGTTAGCCAATTGTTAAAATTGATCATTTTGTCTTTGTACTGTGGCATCATTCTAGGTGAGGGTAAGATGCTGCTCAAGGTCAGGGTCATACCAGCCTGGGCTACATGATCAGAGAGCTCCTCTATGTCTCTTTTCATGTAGTCCAGGGAGGTATGTCTCAGGTCATTCACACCAGCATGTACAATGACTGAGTCATATTTGTATTTGCTTTGGAGTGACCTGAGTGCTTGCATTATGTGTCGGATCCTAGCACCCGACAGGCAGCCCACCATGACCTTCTCTTTATTCAGTCTGGTGAGCGGGACGTCAGTGTGTCTGACAATAGAGTCACCTATAACAAGAGTATCAGGTGTGTTATTCAGCCTTAAGGGCTGTGGCTGCTTGGCACACTGACTTTGTGGGTTATGTGTTGTGTGTGTTTTGTTTTGAGGTAGCGTTTGCTTGGATGCCTGCTTTGGAGGTCTCTGTTGCTTAGGTAGATTTTTATTTAGAGCCTCCGAGTATGTTTTTGTGTATTTATGTGTTTGGTTCGCTGATGTGGTGGGACTATGTGATACTGGAATTGTGTTGTGTGAGGTTACCTTCTCCTCCTGACTGGTTACACCAGTTTTGAGATGAGAGAGCTCAGCCTCCAGTTTGGCTAAATAGTTGCATCTCTCACATATATTTGAACCTGTTTGGAGGAAGAGAGGGTTATCCGTGTACATGAGACAGTTGTAACATTGTCTCATAATTCCCAGATTCACCAGCTGGACTGGAGAGGAAACCATTGACTGACCTTTGGACATGCTAGAGTAATAGGGAAACTGAATTTAAGATGGACCAATAGAGGACAGGGTAATCGTAGAGAGTATAAGAGTAAGTAGTGCTTATGGTTTAATAGTGCTAACTTGTAGGATTACTTAATTGGACCAGAGAAGGGCCTTAGAATGAGAATTTGGTGTTTAAATTGAGAGACAGAGCAGTTCTAAGGGAAAAAGTGAAGAGCAGACTTTGTGGAGCCAGGAATAGTTTAAACCCAATTAGGCGGCGCTGCCCGATGTTGCGCTATGCACAGAAACGCGCAAAACCGTGCAAAAGAGGGTTTTAAGAGAGGAAGATGAAGGAATTTTGGAATTGATCCAAAATGGCCAATACAACTACAGTTTCAAGTCAGTAACAACTCCCACAGGGGCAGGCAGTCTGCTCAATGTTTTTCACTGCCACTGATCAACAGAGAGACTTTCCTTTAGCCCAAGCAAAAAATGGCCTAACAGAAACTTACAAACAGTTCAAGAACAGCAAGCCTGTAACTGAAATTTTTTAAATCTCAGAAAAGTGGGAAAAAAGCAAGATTTTTTTTTGTTGTTTTGTTTTTTCAGTGATAGCAGAGGTTAACAAGTATCAACAAGTTATAACAGTGCAGTAAATGACCCCACACAAGAGTGCTAGGCCAAAGACAGATAAAATGCAAGTTTTGAGAAAAAAACGATTTTAAAAATAAGTGCAAACAGGAAATTCAGTAAACAGCTCTAGGTTGTGCTCTAAATACAGTTACTAATGCAGAAGTCAAATTTAACAAGCCAGAAAATGCTCAAAATAGGCGGCTATGCAGAAACACTTAGCAAATAAACAGAGGAAAAATACTTAAAATCTCAAAAGTGGCTCCTTTCTTCTCTCAGCATTTTCTCCTCTTGGTCTCAGTCTTCACATCAGTCTTAGAAGCGTTATTTTCACTGAGACTGGTAGGTGGAATCCAAGTTCAGTCAAGTTTCCAACGCTTCAAGGAGGGATTATGCAGGTTATTCAGTACAGGGATGTACTAGTTCACTAGAATGTATAGAAAGTCAGGAGCCCAATGCAGAGTGCACAGCAGCCAGGTAAGAACGCAGGGTAAGAAAGATGCATCTACACCAAGTAGAAACTATTAAACAGACCTTGTGTAACTGACAATCAATAGTAATATAATAGATTTGTAGGAGTTACTAGGCTTGTAGTCCAGGGGGCCATTGAGAAGACTACTCCAAATTATCAGTTGACCCCTAATAATGTTAGAAAGGATCTGGATTAAATTAAAAAAATGTTTAGTTTAGGAGTATTCTATAAAGAAACAGAAAATGATGTAAGTCATGCCAGATGCCAATCACAGTACTTCAAAGTAATGCATAATAATTGTAAAGATGAAATTAAGTAATCTGAACACAAAGCGCAGATCAATTTAAAATGAAGAAATATGAGAAAAGTTCAATGAGAAATAACTTTACAGTTATTTAAAGCTCCCGTGAGGACTGTAAGACATTAGAAATAGTCAGAATAATGACATTGTGACTTAATTATTTACTCAGAGGAACTGACAAATTAATATAATAAAATCTGAATTAATTAAATATGTCTGTATTCTTCATTCTCAAAATGTGATTACTTGTGGGATTTAGTTACCGGTTCAAACAGTAATAACCAAATATTAATATCTTTGACTTGGAAATAAAATTTTATTTAAAGCAGTCTCATTATGAATGTTTCTTTCAAATGCACTGATTTAAAGAGAAGGTTGCTGTATACGGCATCCAAGTTTTAGTTGTCATTAAGGCATTTGGAAACAATTATTATTACAAGCAGGTTGGAAATTATGGACCATCTCTGCCTACTTTTAGAAGGAACACATGGGAATTGTTTATTGTAAATCCATAAATTTCATCTTAGTGCAAGAAAATAAAAACAACAAATATTAATAAATGTGTTGAATATTTAAAACATACTCAGCACTGGGCTTATTTAATCATTTCTGCTGCACAGTAAAAATCTGTGTTGCAACTAATACCCACCTGATTTTAATGGACAGGTTCAGTACTGGTCTGTTTACTTTACTAATCTTTCAAATGACTACGTCCAAAATAGTTTTAGGCATAAAAATATCTAAATACATTTTAAACAGGTAAGCAGCAGTTTATTTATTTTTATTTATTTACTTCAGTTTGGTGACTGGGGAAGTCCACTGGGCCAAGAAGCGTCTGTTTTCAGTGGAGGCCCGGAGAGAAAAGCTCCATTTAACAATAACAAATATGCATATCAAGCATAGTATATTACATGTGCTGAGACTACAATTAACAAATAAGGAGAGATAACATTTGTATACAGAGTAGCTGTAGCATCTGCTGAGTGTACAATTAACAAATAAGGAGAAATAATATTTGTATAGAGTAGCTGTAGCATGTGCTGAGAGTACAATTAACAAATAAGGTGAGATAACGTGTATACAGAGTAGCTGTAGTGGCAGTGGATATTCATTCTGTAATCTGACTAGGTCTTAGTAAAGCATATACATAAATATGAGTTTTGCATTTACAAAGTAACAAAGGATGCAGAAAGAGCATTACTCATGCATATCAGTTAGAGGTACTACTAAATGGTGATGGTATAATTAAGTACATAAGAAGAGATGCTTTTGGATACAGATTGGCTATGGTTGACAGTAAGTAGTTATCCATGTAAGGAAATAATTCAGCATTCATTTTAGAAAACATTTCCAGACATATGAATTATAATATTACATAAGATATAAATATAAGTCTCAGAAGTAATGAAAATTGGGGTAGAAAAGCAGTCAAACAGTGATAAGCAGAACTATGGAGTTGTAAGCAGATGATGAAAGGGAGAGCCTGTAATTGCAGGGGTAAAGAGAAGATGAGTGAGAAGGGGCTCATGTAGGGGAGGAGCAGGGAAAATCCATTGAGATGTCAGGTAGGCGTGAAGGAGGGATTTGATGTTGATGTGGTTTGGAGTGTTTCGAAGGGGGGGGGGGTGTTTCACAATTTGTCTATGGAGTATGATAGCAGAAGGTGGCCAGGGATATGAGAAGGTTTGTGGATTCGGAGGAAGTTTTGGTTTTCTGATCAGAGTGAGCAATTTGAAATATAGGGGGTGAAGGTGGTGGAGAGAGCAGAACAGCTGGCTAGCTTGAACATGAGCTTATGGGCTGTGGTGAGTTTGAAAAGGTTTAGGTAGTTAGGTAGCTCTAGCCATTGCAGAGTTTAGAAAGAGAGGCAGTGATGGCAAGTATTTTTGGAGTTGGTGGCAAGTTTGCTGATTTTATTGTAGCAAGATTCTAATTTGGGTTATAAGCTGAGTTGAAGGTTGGTGAGCAGGGGGGCACCATATATGAGAGAGGGTAGAAGGTAGGAGGAGGCTAAGGTTTTTCCTGTGGATGGAGTGAGGTAACAATTGTGTCTGTACATGAGTCCTAGTTTTTGGTGGGTTTTTTGATGGCTATCTGAATATGGATGTCACATTTTAGATGCTCATCAATGGTGATACCAATCAGCTCAATGTGAGATACAATTTCAATGGGGGTGTTATTCTGGCTTAGTATAGTAAAGGAAGAATTATCAAAGGAGGAGATTTTAGAGTGAGTAAAGATCATTAGTTTAGTTTTGTTTGCATTTAGGGCAAGATGGCTTTTATGCATCCAAGTTTCTGTTTTAGTAAAAGCCGACTGGGTTTTTAGTACTAGATCAGAAGGGGAGTCAGCAGTGCAGATGATTGTGGAATCATCTTCATACTGGATTAGAGAGATATTGGGGAAGGTGTGGTGAATCTTATTGATGAATATGTTGAAGAATAGGGGGCCTGGAGCAGAGCCTTGGGGAATGCCGGGTGGGGTGTGTAAGGAGGAGGAGGTAGAAGATTTCCATTTTACAGCCTGCTGTCTTTTGGAGAGGTAGCTAAAGAACCAGGATATGGTAGAAGGAGATAGGTTGAAAGATGAAAGTTGGGATAGGAGAATAGGGTAGGAGATGGTGTCAAAAGCTTTGGATAGGTCTAGTAACAGGGTGGAAATGAGTTTGCCAGAGTCACGAGCATGGTTGATGGTTTCAGGGAAGGACAAAAGGGCAGTGATGTTACTGTGGCCAGGATGGAAACCATGTTGGGTGGGGGTAAGGAGATTATTATGTGCTACATCTGACATTAGTTGAGCATGAATACACTTTTCTAGGGTTTTTGAGAGTGGGAAAAGGATGGCAATGTGCCTGAAATTGGTGGTGTCATAGTTTTTGCCTCCCTTGTGGAGTGGAATGTTGAAAACATGTTTCCAAATTGAAGGGACATAGGATTCTTGGATGGATCTGTTTATTAATATGGAGATAGGGAGGGCTATGCTGTCAGCAGATAATTTGAGGAAGAGAGGGGGTAAATTGTCTGGTGCAGTACAGCGTGATTTTAGATGGAGGAGGAGTTTTTTATAATGCTTGTGGGAACAGGGTTGAGTTTGAAGGTGGGGGACTGTTGCATGTTGTCATTAGGGTGGAAGGAGGGTGGGGAGATGAACTTAGAGGGGGATTTGGGAAGGTAGTTGTTAGTTTATCTATACACTCCACAAAGATGGAGTTAAATGTCGTGACTGTTTCTAGGTCGGTGAGGTTAGGGTTAGGTCAAGGGTTATCTTTTTTGCCGAGATGGAGGAGAGAGGAGATACTTTTCCAGAAATTTTTTGGGTTGGTGGAGTGCTCTGATTGGAGCTTGGCATAGTATGATTTGCAGTCTCTAGTTATTAGTTTTTTTTTTTTATGATATTGCAGAGTTGCTTGAATTCAAGTAGGGTATTAGGTAGTTTATTGCTATGGAATTGTTTCCACTTTCTGTCTCTTAGGAGCATGGTTTGTTTGGTTTCTTTTGATAGCCAGGAGGTGATTTTGGCCTTGACCTGCTTGGTTCTCAGAGACGCATGGTTGCTGAGAAGATTTAGAATGGTTTCATTAAAGTAGCACATTGTGTCATTGAGGGGCAGGGATTTTAGGGGGTTCCAGTCAAGTAGTTTTAGACAGTCAGTGAAAAGTTGTGGATTGAACTTAGAGAGGTTATGGGTTTTAATGCAGTGATGCTGCTTTTGGAGAGGAGAAGGGTGACCGTCAGCAAAGGCTGGTAGGTGGTCACTGATAGGGTCAGTGAGGATAGCTGAAGTTGAGATATGGTTTGGTTGAAATACTAATATCTCGTCGAGGATGGTGCCAGAAGTGCCATTTTTGTTAGGCCTGGTAGAAGAGTTAATTTTCTGCGTAAATTTAAAGAGGTTGATTGATTGAAAGGGGGGTTGAGAGATGATAGTGTTCTAATTAATATTTACTTCTCCTAGGATGTAGGTTTAATTTTTGATGTTAGAGGAGAACCAGGACAGAATGTGTTCTAGAACTGGAATGTTGTTGTTGCTTGGCGGAATATACAGGGCAGCTATGCAAATGGATTTGGGATTGTTGATGGTTTAGGTGGATTACGATCACTTCGGCATTGGCAAATTTTGGAATGAGATTGATAAATGGGGTAATTGTGTAGGAGGAGGAATAGACTATGGCTACACCACTTCCTTTCTTATTGGGTCAGTTGACAAGTAATATTGCATTACTTCAGTGAAACATTTAAAAGCAGCATTTTATGATTTAATTTCAAAATGATTTTGAGTTTGTCCTCCATCAGAATGTGTGTAATCATTACAGTTTTAATTTATTTGTATATTTATGTAGGAAGTAACATATTTCTCAACCAAATTAGTGTATTAGGCCCAGATGTGAGGTGTCAGTGTAATAAAGTAGTGAAACCCCCATATAAACACAAGTGCCCCATACAGTATAGTCACACAAGAATAAATGTAATTACAGTACATTGGGGAATGTCAGGGAAGGTAAAGAAAGTTATAATATGTAATGAATGATGAATCAATCCCATACAGGTGGTAGTCCAATAAAATAAAACATAAGCAATGCTAAGCATTGCACAGCTATGCTGACCGGGTGTAAACATTGTGTACATATGAATGCTTAGCAATGAGCAGCCCAGCTAAGTGGATTTGCCCATTGGTAAGCAGTGCTAAACCTGCCCCTTTAAGTACTGCCAACCTTAGCTAAGCAGGTTTGCCCATAGCGTAGCTTAGCTCAATATATTCAAAACCATCCAATCATGGCAAATGGTGGGAAATTGGCCATATTTAAACTGCGCAGGCGGGAATACAACTCATAACTGGTTGTAGCTCCCCACTGTAGGCAGTATGGCAGGTATTGAAGAGGGCATGTGCTTTTGGGTGCAGCGCTGGGGTATACAGGAGTCCAAGGTCATGGTAAAACTCCTGATAAAAAACATGACATGAGACTGCTGCAGGACCAGTACCAGGGCTACCAATAAAATAAAAAGCCTGGGAAAATCTTACCCATGCACCAGTGCCACTGGTATCCCTCAGACTGGTGAGCAAAACCAGCACCACTATGCCGACTTGAAACAGAGGAAGAGGGATCTCTGGAACAGTGTGTCCAAGAAGCAAGACAGAGAGGTGATGTCCTAGCAGTGTGTAAGTATTCATATCAATAACTGTTTAACAAAGTCCAGCCTGTGTATGTGATGGATAGGTATGCCTAAATGTTTCTCTATTGTCATTACAGCTACAGCTGAGCAGGCTGCAAATCAGGAAGCCCATGCCAGTAGGTTGCAAAGGCTGAGTCACGAGGCTGGTGAGTAACAATCCTGCTTGTAGTGGTCATACCAATAAATATAAAGGAGTAGAAGGTCACCTGACAGTATAAAATATGTGTATAGGTTGTACTGAATAAACCAGACAATATGACAGTAATAGTCCCATATAGGTGATATTTAAATAAAACCGTAACTGCCTAGCAAGAAAGTTCTAAATCCTGGACTGGTTGTATTTACTCTGGTGTTGTATGGCGTGAAATGTTGTGTTCACCAAGATCTGATATCTGAATAGTAATGTTGTATTAACCACTGTTTCCCACACTTTGCTACATAAAAAATATAGGAATGTCTGCATACGAATGTCATAATTGCAAGGTCAGATTGTACAACCAAGAGAGACTTAGATAGAAAACACTGAAGGAAGAGACAGCAGTTTCTCAGTAGCTCACTCAGATGAAACACAAATTGTTGTATTTTTAGCAGACACAGCCATGGTTAGAATCCCAGAAGTGGTAGTAAGCTGTATGCATAATTTCAACTAGGATTTTGTGAATATGTGTAGAAACAATCAGGTAGTGTTAACAACCATTCCTCCACAGAGCTTCCAGGTAAGAGAAGTAGAAAGTAGCTATAAGAAGGTTGACTTATACACTGTGTACAAACATACCACTGCCCAAACCAAGGCCATAGAGTATTGTAATAATACCTGTAGAGTAATGATTAGAGCAATCAAAATTAAAGTTGTGAGTACTCCAAGGATATACAAGTTAACTGACATCTCTCTCTTCTGCCACCATATCTGCAACAATAATCTAAACACACAAATCAATGGGTATGTTTTACATCAAACCGACTGTTGGGACATATGTCCTATTGTT
>NC_056726.1:1517466743-1517489243 GCF_019279795.1 Protopterus annectens | reverse complement strand
AGTGGGCAAAACTGCCTTTTAGTTTGTAGCCTGCTACAGACCACCCTCCCAAACACAGGAACCTCACTCAGCTTTCCTGAGAACACTGGAGAATATGATGGTCTCTCCAAACACCATTATATTGGGTGACTTCAACTACCCAAACACTGATTGGGAAAACTACTCAAGCCCAAACACCTGCGCCCAATGGTTCCTAGAATTTATAAACTCAAATGCTATGGAACAACTGGTCACCACTCCCACAAGAGGGGAAAACATATTGGATCTGGTCATTACCAACATGGGGTCTCTGTGTTCCACACCAGAGGTATAACCCTCATTGGTAAGATCAGACCATAAACTAATCTCACTGGACATCCATATTTCGTCCCCACCCCCAGCCAAGGAAACCACAGTGAATAACTTCTCAAAAGCAAACTTCACACTTCTCAAAACCGAGGTGGAATCCTTCAAAGCTCCCGGGCCAGTGGAAAATACGGCCCAAAATGCAAAATCCTTTACAAAAGCATTCTATGGACACCTACAGGAATGCATGGAGCATGCTATCCCAAATAAATCCAAGACTCACTCCTCCAAAGGCACAAGACCTTTCTGGTGGATGCCGACCATAAATAAGCTATACAACAGAAGGAGAAAGCTACTACATGATAGAGCAAAATCCCAAAAAGGGAAGGAGTCTCTGATCAGTACTAGCAAGAAACTACAATCCCTCATAAAATCATCTAAGGCCAGCTTCGAAAGAAAAATTGCACAAGACACTAAAGATAATCACAAGGTCTCCTTTAGTTATGTCAGAAACCTGGGAGGCAACTCCCAGATATGCTCTGATCTAGTGCAAAATGACAAAAAATACACTGAACCCACAGACATTGCCAACATCCTGGCAGAAAGGTTCAGTGCAAACTTCTCCCCCCCCCTTCCCCCCAAAAAGAGCAAATGTCTATCCCAACAGAGTGTAGCCTTCCTGAGATCACAGATGCACAGGTGAGAGCTGGCCTCTCCAAAGCAAAAAACACAGCATCAATGGGACCAGACAGTGTCCCAGGCTGTGTCATACACAAACTCCAAGAAGAACTAAACCCTCATATAAAGTCACTGTTCAATCTCAGCCTTACTACAGGATATGTACCCAAGGAATGGCGTACAGCAACAGTGGTCCCACTCCACAAAGGAGGTGCCACAGCAGATCCCAGAAACTATCACCCTATAAGCCTGACTAACCTGGTCTGTAAAGCTAAGGAGCGTATCATCATGGAAATCATAAACAAAGACACTGGGAACCTCCAGACACTGGATCCTACCCAATTCGGCTTTGTTAAAGGCAGATCTTGCCTCTTGAACCTGGTCGACTTCTTTGAAACAGTTACCAAAGCCATAGATGAAGGGAAGGTAGTCCAGACAGCCTACCTGGACCTTGCAAAAACCTTCGACACAATACCCCACTCGGGCATCATAAATAAGCTCACAAGCTAAAATATCAACCCCTATGTCACAAGATGGGTTGCAAACTGGCTCAGGGATAGAACCCACATGGTCCGAATAGCAGGTGCCATGTCAGACTCTAAACCAGTTACAAGTGGTATCCCACAAGGCTCAGTCCTGGGACCTCTCTTGTTCAGTATATATTTCTCTGAGGTACTGGCTAACATGGGTGGACTATGGCTGACCAAGTTCGCAGAGTTCTGCAAACTGGGTGCCATAATCGACTCTCCGGCTGACACAAGCATCCTCCAAAATTGTCTCACAGAGATGAATAACTGATGCCAGAGCCATGGCCTAAAGCAAAATGCCAAAAAGTGCATAGTTATCCCCTTTGGGAAAAACAAAGTGCCCACAAATTACCACATAGGTGGTAATCCATTAAGTACTGAAGAAGTAATTAGGGACTTGGGGACCCAAGTAGATAGCAATCTCTCCTTTGACAATCACGTTGCCAGAGTGGTTAGAAAGACCTTCTATATAGCCCACCTTATCACAAAAGGGTTCACATCTAGATCAAGAGAGGTCATTGTGCTCCTCTACTCATCACTTATCATGCCCATAATTGAATACAATGCCCCATTTGGGATGTACCTTACCCGACACCTGCAGAAACTGGAAAGACCCCAAAAGTACCTCACCAAGTGGATCTGGGGGCTCAAACATATGCCCTATGCAGTTCATCTAAAGAAACTCCAGCTCTACTCAGTTGCCTACCGCCTAATCAGAGGCAATCTGTGTCTGACGTATAAAGCCATGTCTAACCCAGAATTAATGGACATGCTTCACCTCAGGAACTCCAAATCCCTTAGAGCTACATGCTCCAGGGACTTGAACCTCACACAGAAATAAATAGGACAAGCTGGAGGGACAGATTCATATCCCAGAGACTTCCCTCACTCTGGAACAAAATCCCAATCCATGTTAGGCAAAGCCCCTCACTGACCCTCTTCAAGAGAAATCTTGACGAGTGGATGGGAGATCGTAAGTTTACCCCTGGGATCTCTTCTGTGTCCCTGCTTGACAGAGGTACAGTAAACTAACCTTAAAAGGGCTACCTTCTGTGACTTACTATACAGAGGCACAGTCAACTAATCTAAAAGGGTGGCGAAAACCAAACACCCTCTCGCTAGGCTTATAAATGCCCTAGGGCAGATAGCCTAGTATCAACCTATGAACCTATAAAGTGGAAAATAGAAGAAAGAAAAAGGTAAGTGGGACATGTAAGTAAGTAATTGAATGTAGTACTTAGTTTGTAATAATGGGAAATATGATTTGGAGGAATATATGTCCCAACAAGACATGCTGTACTAATGTCCTGCTAAACTGCTGCTATGACCATAGCATCTAGCCCTCTCTGCAGTGGGAGATATCACAGACATACCTCTCAACTGTACAGATCCTCACAGAATGTCCACATTTTACCATTATGTATTTTTGTCTGTCCCTCCTGAGATCTGTACCTTTCTGGCAAATAGCTGAGGATTGAAGTCATCAGGTAATGACAAACACTTGAGTTTAAGACTCCACATCCTTAAGAATATTCACCATAATGCTAAATATATCATTCTACAAACATCCTATATTTCTAACATGAATATTTCAAGACTGTCCCAATTTATCCCCCCATCAGTTTAGGTATTGTCCAGATATGCTGCTCTGAGAGGTTGTGTGATGGGATCACAGCTCAGGAGCTTGACTCACCCTAGGAAAAGACAGCTCACATATGACAACTGCAGGGGTGTCTATCAAACAGTTGTGACTGTGCCACTGCTAGGCTAGTTAATGGGATGTTTTCCATATCCATGTTACCAGTGATTATGAGTATAACTTGTTTGCCTTGTAAACCTAAGAGACCTATAGAGGGCATATGCATAGTAAAATACTATTGCAGACGTGTGTTGAACTGCATGTGATATCCTGAATTAATAACATTCAACTGTACAGTGTTCTGCTGGACAATAAGCACATTTGTGACCGATATCTGTAACCTGTGTTATGTCAGCCAAACCAATGGCAGGTCTGTGAGCAATAACATTGTAACATAATAGTCTACTTATGACTGTTGGACATCTTTCAAGTTATCACAGTGATGTTAAACCCTACTGTGCAATCAACATACTAATGTATGGTGCAGCTATATTAATACATTATCAACACTGACATCCCCTTTGACAGCCATTTATGTGTGCCATTGTCCAGACATACTGCTGTAACAGGTTGAGATGTATGATTGAGTGGCAAGAATGTAACTGCAGTGTGCCATACTGACATACAACAGAAATGTATACCAGGTATCCCCTGAGCACATGTATGCATGCTTATGTTCAGCTGGAAGGCACAATACTAAATCACATGAGTTGTAAGCATTCAGATACATAGGTTGTGCATGTTGCACATGTGTGCAATAACAGTGTCAGTGCATACAAGAGACAGAAATGTGTACAGCGACTGGTTGTTGCAGTGCCC
The DNA here is from genome assembly GCF_019279795.1 of Protopterus annectens. Lineage (NCBI taxonomy): Eukaryota > Metazoa > Chordata > Ceratodontiformes > Protopteridae > Protopterus > Protopterus annectens. The sequence continues at coordinate 1,517,485,295 of NC_056726.1, read as the reverse complement.
TGACACTGATATGGGTACTAAGGTAGGCATGATATTCAGGTATTATCAGAGAAGTGTCCACCTGTGTTATGATCCTCTGTACATACCTACCACTACCAGCCATACACAGTGGATATAACAGGTGTACACACCCCTGACAGAATGGCAGGTATGTGTGCTGTATGACAATCAGATCACAGAAGATCATTTCATAATGTTTCTCATATTTATGTGATCCCTAACCTGTGCAGTTCCATTGAAATACAATCAAAGGTGTTTCTACAAAGGTGACCAACTATTGCCAATTGAATATGTGCCATGATGTCAGAGTCCAGACCAGGACGGATAAATGCTGTAACCATCTCAAGAGGAGCATAGACAACACATCAGTTTAAGGGTGTGCGCACTCATTCAACTGGCTTACTATACTGATTATTATTTCCATATGTTTTCACAGACCCAATTGCTATGTTTTCAATTGAATTGCACAGGCTATAGGTCACACTACAGGTGGAAATTGTTATGAAATGAGTTATTGTGGTGTCATGTTCCAATTGTACAAATACCAGGCAGTGTATCAGGGGTGTATACCCTTCACATCCACTGTAGCTATATGGACACAGCAGTACCTGTCCTGTATATCCAGCCTCCATCAAGGTAGAGTAATCCCCTTTGGTGGACAGCAGCAATACATAAACCACATAGTAGGTTGCTACATTGGATGTACAGGGACACATAGGTGCAGGCAACAACTTTGAAGCAAGTCCACCTATATCTGAGCAAGCATGCAAGTTCACAGGTGACTTCCTGTAAGGCTGACTATGACTATGAATCGGACATATCCACACCACCAAGAACAGTTGCAACCGTGTCTCCACATATGTTATAAGTCTCAAACGAAACAACACAATTCACCCTTTACTGGAAGAACACCTCATATGCACATGTCATTGATATAGGCAATGTGCATCACACAGGTTATGTGGGAACATCGCCACCCTGTCCACCCCCGGTTGTACAGGGAGATATGCACATCAACCACACTCCTCCACTCAGCAATGGTGTGCATGTGCATATTGCCTACTGATGGCAACAACAGCATATCTCCATGGGGCATAATAACATCAGTGTCTGCCTCCTATATGACCTCAGGCATTTGCTCAAAGCTCCATCACACACCTCAGTCAAGCACACACCTGCCACCATCCACACACCATCCACATGGAAGATGCCCACTGTCAACCCTCTACAAAGAAAGGAATGGATGTTAGAGGATTATGCAATCAAGTGTCCAACATTGGGAGGAATAAGATAGCTCAGGGACAGGCTTGTAATGGAAGCTGCTATAGCCATGATATATTGGAAGATTTTGGAGTAGTGTAGATTATTTGCAAGTAATATCCACTGTTGATGTGCATTTTGTCAACCATATGAGGTCAGATGACCTTTTTCCTGTTTATGTCTTCCAGGTAACATGCAGAGTGCTCGCCTACCAGCATTCTCTGTTGGGGAAACAGACATCATCACCCAATATGTGAATGGACATTATGCCCTGTCATTTGGATGGTGAGCAGAAGATGTATGGGAGAGGACTGCCCTGTGGAACATTGTGGTACACAGGGTAAATGATGCCGGCCTGCACAGCAGAAATTATGAGCATGTGCAGCATTGGGCCACCGACCTCAAATGCCATGCCCATCAATGGGCTACTGCTGTAGCAAGTGACCGGCTAACCAAAGGTGGGTGCCCAGCCATCAAGCCCCTACTGACACCCACCAAGGTGCTCCTCACCACACTTGGACCACATGCCAAATGCACAAGCCATGATGCTGAGGGAAGCATTGTGGAGGTGGGCTGCACATACACACTGGATGAGGAGTGTGTAGGTAAGGGCCCAGTGGGGATTAGTACACTAATGTATCTGACATACATGTATCTGTGTTGTATCTACATGCATGTGTCAGGTCCAGTTGCAGTTGTGGATGGGTTTTTCTAATGCACAGAGGTGCACATCTATGGTGAGGACAGGACATTGTGTATTATTGTGGTTAGTACTGTAGATGTGCAGACATGCTGCATCCATCCTATACCAAGGCCACATGTGCGTCTGCTGACAATAACTCCCTCTCACAACTACCTAGGACCCTCCGGTCTGCATATGGGACAGCAGCCTGAAGCTGGTTAGTATTACATTGTTCTGTTGTTGCCTGGCAATACCCCAGGCATGTGAAGCCCATGCAATTTACCATGCACACAACCATCAGTGATAGCTGTATTGCTTTATGTAATACCTGTATTGCTTGCTGTGCATGTTCACTTGTGCTGGGGTTAACTTTATTACATCACAGTGGTAACCACTGGGGCCTATCTGATGTGAACTCAAAATTTGTGTTGCATACCTCACAACTTGTCAGTGCCAAGACGTCTGGACAGAGGCCAGAAAATTGTGCTAGACAAATGGTCTAAGGTAAGGTCATGCATGACACATTACTGGTATACAGTGGATATAAATTGTGTACACACCCCTCTTAAGTTGCAAGGTGTTCCTGTTACATACTAATTAGGACCACAATATGACAGTCCACACCTCTTCTAGCCTTTAATGTGACCCATAACAGGTATAGTTCACTTGTAAAACCAAGCATCTGGACTCATGTATTGCACCTACAAGGCTGGCCACCTGTGAGGACAGCAGACATCCTATCAGCATGATGTGTTGGTCAGGTATGATACCTCATGCTGCCATGTGTGTCAGTACACTCACTGTGGCCTATTTGGCTATAATATCACATACATGGGCATTGTTAAGGCACACAGACCACTTCCAACCACATTTAGTTTGCAAACATATGGATATTCCAGACACATCTGTACAGAGGACTGTACAATGGTTTAACCTGCTGCATGTGAGGCAGATGCTGTTACTACACTATATAAAGTAATGGCAGTGAGAGGTGGTCATCAGCCGTGTATGCTATACACATCAAAATCGTATATGCCACGCATGATATGATCCTCACACACACACACACACACACACACACACACACACACACACACACACACACACACACACACACAGTTGTTAGCATTAGGATTAGAACTCCTGCCTATCTAGGTGTTCCTAAACAGATATCAGATGTGCCACAGAGCTTATTCATTTCCACCTCTTCCAAAAGTACTTCTCAGGTGGATGACATCAACAGGTCTACTAAATTGGAGTGAAGGGAAGTGTAAAGGGTAACATACAGGTCAAAAATGGTATGAGCCAGACAGTACATGATTCACACACACATAAATACACACACACACACACACACACACACACACACACACACACACACACACACACACACACACACACAATCACACACTTGCCAGTACTGGAATTAGAACTCCTGCTTATCTAGGTATGTCGACTATAGTGTTACACAGTTATCGCACATGCTACAGAGCTTACTGAACTTTCACATAACCAAAGCTGCTGATAACTGCTCAGCTGTGGTAAAGTATTACAGGTGGCAGACAGTCTGCCTTCTGTTCCACCTGTACATCATGCTAGTTCTTTCTGTCTTGCACTTCAACTAGCATTATGGCTTGGCACTTCACCAGGTTATTGTATCAAGAAATGTGGCACACCTGGCAGCCATCAGCATTACTCGTTCATCTCAGATGTAGCCCAGTACTTACTAGTTATGTCCACCCCTCCTGGCATGTTTGATGGAGCAGTCATCTGTGCTTTCACCCATTAAACTGATGCACTTGTCCATTCTGGGGCACTGTTGCAACTGCCTCATATACAAAGACAGCCCTCCTCTATAAACTCCAAACACTCAGACCTGTGAGAGTTACCCATATATCACCCAATGTGGACATATGCACTTTCCAGCAAAGACTGGACTAGCAGGTGAAGAGGATAAGCTCAACACCTGCACCAGACCATGTGGAACACGTAGCTCACCATGACACCCACTTTGACAGCCATGACATACAGTGAAAAGCCACACACTCACCTTCCCAGAGGCACTCAATGGACATTTACCCAAACAGAACAGACCAGTAAGGCAGACACCCACTCAGACACCATGACATGGCACACACCAAGGGACACATATTTAACCTACACAGTGTTCCCCATCCTAAGCTCCTAAGGTTAACCACCTTGCACAATACAGTGATCATGGGTAACTCAATACTGAGGCACACACATCCCACTCAATAAGTCGAATATGGAGCAGGTAACAGCCAAATATCTATCACATGCCAGCATCTAACACATGACACAGCCAGTCATGTCACTCCACAACAACTATGTGTATCACTCTGTATCCATGTGAGTGTGAATGACTTGGGACACACCTCCCTGGACTACATGATAGGAGACATGTTTGAACTCTCTGATTATGCAGTCCAGGCAGGTGTGACAGTAACCCTGGGCAGTGTACTGCTGTCACCCAGAATGATGTTGCGGTTCTATTAACAGATGATTGACTGAAACATTGCTTATGTGTTATATGTCATTCTCAGGGGATCCAGAACTGCTCTGCTTGGGATGACATGATAGACAGAACCCAATGACTTGCCATGGATGTCCTACATCTGTCACCACTGGGTTGCCAGGTACTGGCTAAGTGTCTTGCCACTCCTATGGTGCCTTATTAGGCAGTGTTCCTAATGTTATTACCACCATAACAGCTACATTTGTATGCAATCTGAGGGTCATGCTGCTCAACAGTGGGCATCTAACTGTCAGGATGCAGTCACTTATAGCAGTCATTGGAGTGGAGGACACATGTCTTCTGTAATGGAAAGGTGGTTCACAGCAGCAGACAGTAGACCTGCAGTATCAGGCTATGACGCATTCCACAGCTGTCAGCCCCCAAACATGGACCCCACCACATATTCACAGGTGGTGTTGTCTCCATATTCATTATGGATAGGAACACCTCCAGACTAGCATCCTATCATAATGCATTGGAGATATTTCCAGTACAACTGCTTTGAGGTAATAGTGTAATCCAGACTATAGCCTGCTATGGGTCCACATCTATGTCCCTAGACTGTCAATGCACATTCCTCAACACTCTGCCATCTATGATGTTCCAACACAACAATGACATAATACGTGTGTCTTCAACTACCCCTCCATCACCTGGGGAATGTAGCGAAGCACCAGTACAGTGGTCCAACACTTCTGGGATTCATAATTTCCATTGCCCTAGTCCAGCTCATACTGACCCCTGGGAGAGGATGTAACAACCTTGACCTGTGTTGACTACTTAAATATGGGACTGTTGTTCAGCCACAGATCTCAATTCCTGCATGGTGAGATCCACACATGCTGTAATCAACATGGAACTCAACATGTCAGCCACACCCACCACAAAGGTAACTACCTTGCAAAAACCTCTCCAAAGCTGACTTTGCAGCCAGGAAAACAGGGGTGGATGTCTTCACTGCACCCGTGGTAATTGGAAATAGCTGCATGACTGTGGAATCATACACATTGACACTGTACAAACAGGTACATGAATGCATGGTACTAGCCAGAGCCAACAGAACCCAGACACTGTCCTCCAAACACTGGGAGACAATGTGATGGTCCACTGCCATTACTAAAGTGTACATCAGAGGGAGAACACTGTTGCAGGAAAAGGTGGTGTCCCATGACTGTTAAACTCCCTTATTAGCCTCGAACACAACTTTGGATCCTTCATGGAATCCCCAAGAGGCATATATGGCAGCAGGGATTCAGCAGACACTGACGACAGTCACAACAGTCTTTGATAGTTATATCAACAACCTTCACAGCATTAAACACAAGTGCTGTGAGTTACTGCAAAATGTTAATACCTATCCTTTGACAGCAGATATTGGCCACAGTCTTGGCAACACATTCAGTGCCGGCTTTACCCCTCTCTTCCCCCAACAATTGAAGTGCTGAGTGAATGTGTTCTCACATGCTGTATTCCATTTCTGTTCTAGGCATCTGTGTGTCACCAGGATGTGGCCCTGCAGCAAGGCCATGGAGTATGGTAGTGTAGTAACACATCCACCATGTCATAGGCAGGGTACAGTATGTGCACAGTAATCCCCAGTCTGTAACACAGTAATTGCATATGCCTCACAGATTATAGGGCTGAGGGTTGTACATAGGCATATGTTGATTCACATCATCTGTTTTAGAATGGAGAATGGTACATGTTCTGGTTTGGACACAACTCCGATTGCTAATAACCACAGCCACAGGGGGTATTCATCAACCAAACACACTGGATTACTATTCACACACACACACACACACACACACACACACACACACACACACACACACACACACACACACACACTTGCCAGTACTGAGATCCATAGGTTCATTGCTTCATAGGTGTGTAGTAGGTGAATGGGCCTCCTAAAGGTTGTGCAAGGCTAGCCCAAGGGAATACCCTGACATCAGGCCACATGAAAATAGTCCACAGTGTGGTTCAGGAGTATAGTCACTGTAGTGGTCCCCAAGGGTGGGCATTGTATTCCCCATCCACTCATCCAGATTTCTATTGTGGGTGGCCAGTGATGTGCACTGCGTCCCATGTATGTGATTTGTATTCCATAATATGGATAGTGTCTGGGTTGTGCATATTTCAAACATCCATGTTCTTTGAAGTGTGTAAGTGTGCTTGAGGTCTCTGGGGCATGTTGTGTGGACAGATTGGTATCTTCTGATGTAGCATTCCTGATCTCATTTGGTGAGACCTGGCTATGTAACTGAGATAGTGATTGCACCTCCATTGACAGTATGATACAGGTATTAATTGGAGTTATTAGCATCTGTCCATGCAGGGCATGTGTATAAGGCATGGTATTCCCTTTGTGGGGTACATTTGCAGAATGTACAGTTGTTGCAGGTGTCCAGTGGGGAACATGGCAAAAGGGCCACTGTACACATTGATTGGGCTATTGAGGGGATGGAACAGGGTGCCATGTCCTTCTACTTGCTGGATAATACACACTCAGTCAGGAGATGTAACACATCAAAGTACTTTCTGTTCTCAGTGGCACTGTTGTTGTCAACGGGCATGTAGTCCACTACACTCACACCGTGGGTACTATCTGTGAGACAATAAGCAGGGGAACTACCAATATAGTGGTTATTGCCTAGCCAAGTGTGTTTGTGTATGATTTGTGGGTGGAGAGTGGTCACTGACTATCAGAAGGGTTGCCTATAGTGTTCACTAATCCATACTGTCACATGTAAGGCTGTGGATTGTCTATACCAACATCTATGGTATTTGACAACTTTTGGCCTTGTAATGTGGACATTGGGACATATACTAGGTCCTCAACATAATTTAACAAAACCCGCCTCCCAATGGATCCTGTTATTACACAATCATACCCACCCCCCCACAGGGTACTGATGACATACACACACACACACACACACACACACACACACACACACACACACACACACACACACACACACACACACACACACACACTTGCCAGTGCTGAGTTTTGAACCCCTACCTAGCTATATATTGTTATTACATTGTTACGCATTTATCACACGTGCCACAGAGCCTATAGGCTAGATGTTGTCCCAAGGTACTTCTAAGGTGAGGAACATCACCGGCCCTTGTAAATACTGGCATTGGGTGATGTAGTGGGTTTGAGATTCCACAAAATATTTTACCCTACACATACTTTTACATTTGCCAGGGGTGAGGTTCAAACCTCTATCTAACTATTTTTTCAGACCATTATGTTATGCATTTGCTGCATGCACCACTGACCTTACATGGTTTGGGGTTTCCAACAGGTACTTCTAAGGTGGATGATATTTCCAGGACTACTAAAGGCAGGCACTGAGATGTGTACTGGATGTAAATGGGGCCAAAATCTTTGAGGTGCGGACATATATATGTAGACATATGTACACACACAAACACTTGCCAGGAATGAGATTCAAACCCCTACCTATGCAGTTATTGCTACTACATGGTTCCGCATTTATCACACATGCAACAGAGCTTACATGTTGGAGAGCTGTGCAAAGGTATCTTTGAAGGTGAGTGATATCAGCAGCAGTGCTAAAGAAGGGGTAAGTGAAATATTGTAAGTGTGAATGACCACAAAATCAGGTCTCTACAAGGATGCACACACTCACTCATGCAAACACTCATATTTACACAGTTGCCTGGATCATGATTGGAGCTCCTATCTAACTAGCTTGCTACACTACAGTATTATGCAGTCATAGCAAGTGGCACGGAGCTTATATGTTGGAGAACTGTGCCAAGGTATCCTTGAAGGTGAGTGACATCAGCAGCAATGCTAAAGTAGGGATAAGGGAAGTGTTGTAACTGTGAATGACCACAAAATCAGGTCTCTACAAGGATACACACACTCTCATTTACACAGTTGCCAGGATCAGGATTGGAACTCCTACCTAACTACTTTGCTACACTATAGTTTTACAGTTATCACAAGCACAACGGAACTTATATGTTGGAGAGCTGTCCAAAGGTATCTTTGAAGGTGAGTGACATCAGCAGCAGTGCTGAGGGAAGGGTAAGGGAGGTATAGTGAGTGTGAATGGCCTCAACCACATTCATCTAGAAACACACACACAACTTTACATTTGACAGGACTGAGATTACAACTTCTACATGGATACCTATTTGTAATGTAGTGTTACACAGTTATCACAAGCACCACTAACACTATAGGGCTGATGGCTAACCAAATGTATTTTTACAGTGAATGACATCAGCACATCATGTGATATAGGCCAATGGGATGTGTAGTGGGTGGGACAGGCCTTATAATGCGATTCTCTCTGTTGCTGTCTGTCTTTCTCTTTCCCATGTCTCTGTGTGTGTATGTTTGACATATTATATTATGTTGGCCGTAGATATGTGTGTGTATTCCTATCCAATGTGTGTGTGTGTGTGTGTTAAGTATCAATGGTGTACAAATAGATGTGTGTGCACAGACAGCTGCAAATAACCGATATCTGTAGTCCAATGTGTTGTGACTCATGGGCTTCATTTTTCTGTGTAGAGCATGCCCAGTATGGCCTTCTATATTGAGTGTGTGTGCATCCATTCCAGGGATGGTTGTACTCCAGTTCAGGGTTTTGTGTGCTACAGCTACACCTAGCAAACTGTTTCTGCAGGATTTCTGTAGATAGGTTGTCAATATGGAGACACAACGGGCTTAACATATGGGGGATACAGTAACTATTGCTGTCTGTGCTGCTTGTGTGACATGTTTGGTTGTAGCATAGATTTTCTGAGATATGTACTGTTTTACACTGTGATGTGTCATGTCATCAACTACTGACAGTTATCATTCTTTGGTCACAGTTATTTACCGGGAAATAGAAGATGAATGAAGCTGAGACCAATATTCTGAGGCATATAGACGACACGTTCTGGGACACACCTACCATTGTGGAGGGGTAGCTACAGACAATAGACTGCTGGTTTTGTGTAAATGGTTCAGCACCTTATTAGTATACTGGTTCCCCTCCTTGTGCTTTTCTCAACTTCACTGAATTGATATATCCTGCTGGGGGCATACCTCTCAGCTGTACAGATACAACCAGGTTATCTAGAGACAGGACTCATATGTCAATTTACCTTCACATTGTGATTTACCAGCAGTTTTGTGGCTATTCATTCATGGGTTTGCAATTGGGAGTAGTATAGGTGGACATTAGAGTTTCAGACTTCATACACTCGATGACATCCATGCTTCTACACCCCCCTTTGCTATTCTCTCCTCCACCTAACATTATGTAAACAATATCTCAGAGGTATCCCTATAGTTCGGCCTATATCCCAGTAGTATTTATGGCCTGATCCACAGTCTTTGTAGTAGGACATAGGAAGGCATGCTACTGGCATTTGTCAACATGGCCTTGCATTTTCTTTCTGTTTGCTGTGTTAGGTTGTTAGTTGGGACCTTCTGACTATCTGTACATTGGCAATATGGGTGAGGCATGGGCCTTTGCCAGAGGACTATAGGCTATTTAAGAGTGCTGCAGGCCTTCTGTTACTGCATTTCTACATGGGATTGTGTGGGGGGGTGCATACCTGCAGATTTTAACATTTGAAATGACTGTACTGGTATTTAGGTTACTCTGTTGGCTTCCATTTCGTATTGTATTGTGACCTATCATTCAGACAGGAGGCATATCAGTGGAGTACACACGTTAGATCTTAATGGCATATATTTCACTTTCAGACTTGTTACACTTCAGAACTAGGATGCCACTGCCAGACCTGTTGTAGTATGTCTGTGTAGGTCTTGTCGGGGGCTGTTCACCATTGTCATCATTTGGGGGCCTTAGCCCGGCCTTTCTTCATGGTCATCTACACCTGTCCTGCTGGGTAAGGCTGGTGGTGGGTATGTGACCCTCATTAACATCCATGTGTGTGACCTATTGACACCCACAGTTCTTTGGGCCATCACATGTACTGCGGTGGGGGTTGTCACCTTGAGTAGTACTGCCTAGTATGTTGACATCAGTATTTGTTGTGAATTTCCTGCTGTCCCATTCAGCCACACAATTCACCTTGCATGCTTCATCCATATCATACATACAAGTATGAGAACATACTACTACATTCAGTAATTGATAGGAAGAATGACTTACTTTGTTGCTTGGCCAGTATTGAGGACAGTGCTGGAGGGCTGACTATGCTGGATACACATAGTACACTCCCTATATATGATAAAGCTCAGGTAGTGTCATGTTTGACATCCCTTTTACTGTATGTGCGAGTTGGAGAGCGGTATCAGTCCCTGGGTTCCTACAGTGTCAGTGTGTGTGCTATGCGTTGCCTCTTTGCCAAGGCATGGGTATACTGGGCATGCCTCCTTCTGCCTATAGAGGCAGGCTCAGGATGTTGCTCCTCTGAGTCCCTCTGTGCCTGTGCTGGCCTTGGCAATGGTGGGGGGGCTATGTGGCCCTCCCCCATGCTGTTCTTGCTGCAGCTGTTTCCATAGGATCATATTGTGTAGCATGGCACATACTATGAGCATTTGTGTACATGTAGCTGGACAGTACTGCAAGGCTTCACTGAATATGTCAAGGCAGCGGAACCATGACTTGATCATCTCAAATACATGCTCTACAATTATCCTGGTTTGTACTTGCGCCTCATTATGGCATTCTTGTTCAGGTGTGTGTGCATTTCTGATGGGTGCCATCAGCCATGGCTCCAGTGCATAGCCAGCATCCCCCACTAGATGGCCATATGGAATGCCCCCTCTGGAAAATGCCTGATACAGCTGTGAGCAATGCCAGATGTGGGAGTCATGATAGCTTCCAGAGCTGGCAGCACACACAGTCATGATAATGCCCTGGGTATTGCACATGCCCTAGCAGTTGATGGAGAGGAAGCCCTTGTGGTTTATGTAGACCCTGCCCCACTCACCAGGTGGTGCTTTGATGTGCATACAGTCTATAGCACCAACTACCTCAAGGTATTCTGCTATATGGTGAAAGAGAAGCATCCTTGTGGTCAGTGCCTCACGGGTGGTGGAGAAATATATGTGCTCATTGGCATGTTGTGTCATGGCATCCAGGAACTGGTGGAGTACCCTGGATGCTGATGCCTGTGAGACCCCCATGATATCCCCAGTTGGTCTTTGGAAGGTACCTGTGGCTAGTATTCTTAAGCCTAGACATACCTTGGTATCCACTGGGATGGGTTCTCCTCTGTTGGTTCTGTGTGTGAGGTGGGACTGGCACAGCTCAACAATTTGCTGTAGAATGTTCCTGTCCATCCTATAGTGCGCTACTATCTCCAGCTCATGTAGGCCCTGGTAGGTTACCCTGGGTCTGGACACTCTTCTCCTCCTCCTCACTGTGGGTCAGTTGTCAGCATTTTCCTCTTCACCACCCTCAGTCTCTAGCACATATTGATGGAGTAAAGCAGAAGCAGCCTCTAACATTTTTAGTTAGTTTTGCCAGTTAAAAATCCCTGTCCCTGTCCCCCATCTGTGTACACCAGTGGTGTAGAGTTTGTGGGGAAAAACGGTCTGTAGGGTGTCTGCATAGTTTATATTAGTGTGCTGGGCTGCTGCATGTGTAATTGGCTAATTCTGATACATTTCACCTGCCAGCTATGCTAGTTCTCCTTGATTGCCTTCCTAGTGCTGTTTCCCCTTCCCAGTTCCACCCTATTTAAGCCCTAAGGCACACTGTGCATACCCAGTGTTCACATGTAAACAGTGCTGCCATTTCCTGTTTTTTTAATCCTGATGCACAGCGCACACACCTGTTTAGTCTATATGCATAGTGCTCAGGCACATCTGACACACCCCTTTCCTTAGCTGTGCTTAGCTAAGGGCAAACACGGGCCACAGAGCTCCAATGAGCTTACAACAAGCACCCCTTATGAAGTCATTCAGCTCTTACACTTGCACTGTTGTATTGCTGCACCTACACAGTTAGGTACAAGCTGACACTTTGAGGAAATCTGTAATTCAGTATAATTCTCCTCATTTGCATACCTTAGTGTGTAAGTCGTTAGTTACTGCAGGTAAACGGACCTTTTCCCCTTGACAACCAGTGCTCCTGGTATTGTTTACATTCTGCATGCCATTGACTATAATGACAAAATCCAGAATTCACTTAAAATTAACTTTTCTCATTTTTGTTTTATTTTCAGCATGATCCTGTTTGCACAACACTGCCCTAAGCTTAAACAGTCACAATCGGCCAAAAAAAAAAAAAAGTTTAATTTAAAAAAAATAATAAACTGTTATTAATACCAATGGCCTTATATTTGGCCATTAGCATGTGTGTTTGACTGTAGTACATGCTTTCCACGAGCGGTCCTACCTCCGTTTGTTCAGATACAGAAATGTATTCAGTTACTAACTGAATACATTTCTGCTCTGACACTGTTCCTGCATGGAGTCTGGCTAGCTTCGGGGATCACAAAATCACCTCATTTGCATGTTTTTTACCAGCAGATGAGGTGATTTGCATCCCACATGGCTTCCCATGCAAGAACAGTGTAGGGCCGCTCGTGCACATGAAAACGGCACTTTTCTGGATCGCTCGGAAGCCATTTTCCATGCAGGAGCTCCTACACTGTTCCTGCATAGAAATCAGCCGTTCATGAATCCCAGGATAAGTGTATGTTTGGTCAAGAGCTGTTTAATTAACTATTTATGATTGATTAAACAGGTGTCCTAGATCACAAAATTACCAAGGTCGGGGAGTATGCTCTTACTTCATGTTTCTGCAGTCTCAAAGTTTGTATATATAATTAAAATGATCTTTTTATGTATTTATTTATTTTTTTTTTCATTTTTAATTTTGCGAATGCCAAGGCGGTTTCTCTGTGCATACATAATTGTATGTTTATATCTGAGTCTTTGACAATTTTACATTGAAGTTTGGAGTGGTGACATTGAGTGCACTGACCCCACCGATAGAGGGGTCAGTAATTCTATGATACACATCAAGACCTGTAGAATTTGTAGAATAAGTCATTGTGACCCGTTATCACTATACTGTGGGCAAATAAATAAAGGGGTCTATATTAAATTCTCGAAAGCCGAAAATGTCGAATCTGACATTGTCGACACAAGAACAGCGAAACTGCAGAACATCGAACAAGTAAACAGAAATCTCCGTAAGGAGAGATTTCTGTTTACTTCATTGTAGTGCGGTATTGGAGTTGGTAAATTTAAATAGTGGGGGGGGGGGTGCAGGGGGGCTTGACTTTCTGCCTACACCACTTTTTTGTTGTTTTTATTTTTTTTGTGAACATTTGATGTTTTAATAGTTCGATCACTAAAGGCCGACCTTTAGTGATTCGAACTGTTAAATATTCAATGTTCTAATACAGACCCTAACTAAAAGGCATACCACCTGGATTAGAACAAATGCAATGTAGGTTAAGCTCCTCTTGACTCATGGTCTAACTGAGACACCATCTAAGATTTCCAGTCATGCTTGTTAGATGACACACACACTAAGAGACAACCTGAGCATTATGTTTGAATGCATATTGTATAATATCCATTAAAGGGATTACTCATTTTGGCCTTGACACTGATATGCTTCTAAACTAAGCAGGAAAGTCATCTTAGAGTTATTCTCCTCATGTTTTAAAACTTTCACTACATTTGGGTCTTGTGAGTCCAGCACATAATGTATGCAGTCCTACGACTATAGATTTACACATGTAATCAATTTTGAGGAGGCCCATCCCCCCTTCAGAATGGGGAATATATAATCTTGGTATACACTGATTTTTATAAATCATTTGGTCAGCATGAAGCATCCTTTTTGTTTTCCTATCTAATCTATCCAACATGTTTTGGGATCAGTCAGTCACTCCAAAACTGTAAGTTAGGACAGGAAGAGCAAATAGGTTTATAAATTGGATTTTGTTCCTAGATGTCAATGCTGTTTTCAGGATTAATTTACGACTTCTAAAATATTCCTTTCTAAGTTTTTTTCACATTTTTTCATGCTTTATTGCTGATCCTTCATCATTTCCCAAATATTTATACACTTCCTCTTGTTCAAGTTCTTTTATGTCACACTCCTGTCCCAAACTGATGTTTTCTTGGGACTGCAGCTTTCCTGCTTTAATGGTTGCTTTTGCACATTTTCAAGACCAAATAACATTTTTATATAATCTGAAAAAGTTTTAACCAATTGCAGTTGTGCTTTTAGTTCCTCATCTGATGAACAGTACAGTTTTAAATCATCTACAAAAAGAAGATGGCAAGTCTTTGCGCTTTGTTCTCTGGGAGTCAAATTGAAGTCATGACCTAATCTGTTAAGTAGACAATGTAATGGGTCAAGGGCATGACAAAAGAGCAACGGTGACAGAGACCCACCCTGGAATATCCCCCACTTTAAATTTTTATCCCTGGAATAACAATTTGTCCTTTATCATGGCTTAACTGCATAGTAGTTTGCCACTGTTTCATGGTCACTGTAATGTAATCAATCAGTTTAGGGAGTATCTCATACATTTTTAAGCACTCTTTTAGGTTCATAGGTTGGTGCTAGGCTTTCGGCCCTAGGGCATATACAGGCCTAGCCATAACAATTCCCTGGCTATTTCTTCTCACACTATTTACTTCCCTGGACCCCTGTCTATCAGGGTGACTGATGTGATCCCCAGGGTGAATTTCCTTTCTCCCTTTTATCCATGAATGTGGAATATTATCAAATGCTTTTTTTGTAGTCTACCTAGGTCATACTTAGATTCTTCCCTCGTTTACAGTTTTCCATTATGACTTTAACAACAAAGGATCCTTTCCTGCATATGACTTTCTTTTGTTACCCTTTTGTTCTATTGCCATGATTGAGTTTTCTTCTAAATGACTATAAACTCTTTCAGCATCATAGGTTCATAGGTTGGTACTAAGCTATCGGCCCTAGGGTCTATACAAGCCTAGCCATAACAATTCCCTGGATATTTCTTCTCACAATATTTACTTCCCTAGACCCCTGTCTAGCAGGGTGACTGACGTGATCCCCGGGGTGAATTTCCTATCTCCCATCCAATCATCAAGGTTCCTTTTGAAGAGGGCCAAGGAGGCGCTCTGTTTGACATGTATGGGCAGTCTATTCCAGAGTATGGGGAGTCTCTGGGTCAGGAACCTATCCCTCCAGCATGTTTTGTTCATTGTGATGACAAGGTTTAGATCCCTGCAGAGTGTGGCTCTGAGGGAGTGGGATTTCCTTAAGTGGAGCATGTCCAAAAGCTCAGGGTTTGACATGGCCTTGTACGTTAAGCAGAGATCACCTCAGAGTAGACGATATGCCACAGAGTATAGCTGGAGTTTTTTAGACGGTCAGCATAGAGCACCTGCTTTAGGCCTGTGATTCTTTTAGTGAGGTATTTCTGCGGCCTTTCCAGCTGTTGCAGATGTCTTGTGAGGTACATACCAAACGGGGCATTGTACTCTATAATGGGTCTAATGAGGGATGAGTACAGTGGGACAATGACCTCCTTTTTTCTGGATGAAAAGCCCTTAGTGACGAGGCATGCTACATAGAAGCATTTCCTGACTGTTATGGCGATGTGGTTATCGAAGGTGAGACCACTGTCCACATGTGTCTCTAAGTCTCTCATCACACTTTCGGTGTTTAGTGTACTGCCACCTATGTGGTAATTCATGGGTATATGGTTTTTCCCAAAGGGGATAACTATACATTTCTTGGCATTAAACTTGAACCCATGGCTCTGGCACCAAGCATCTGTTTCTGTAAGGCCCTTTTGTAGAATATCCACATCATTTGGGGATTCAATAATAGCTCCCAGTTTGCAGTCATCTGCGAAATTTGTTAGCCAGAGTCCCTTAGTGTTGGCCTGTACTTCAGAGAAGTAGATGCCAAACAAAAGCGGTCCCAGGACTGAACCCTGAGGTACTCCACTTGTCACTTGTCTGGAGTTGGATTTGGAGTTGTCTACTTTTACAGTCTGGGTTCTGTCAGTAAGCCATTTGGCTACCCTTCAAGTGATGTAGGGATTTATGCCCAGCTTAGTAAGTTTATCTATGATTCCAGAGTGGGGGATGGTGTCGAAGGCCTTGGCGAGGTCCAGATAGGCTGTGTGGACTGCTTTACCCTCATCCATAGCTCTGGAGACTGATTCAAAGAAGTCAACCAGGTTCAGGAGACAAGATCGGCCTTTTATGAAACCAAACTGGGTGGGGTCCAGTGTTTGAAGGTGGCCAATGTCTTTGTTTATAAGTTCCATGATAATGCATTCCATGCCCTTGCAGATCAGCCTTATCAGACTGATGGGACGGTAGTTTCTGGGATTCAAGGTGGATCCCCCCTTGTGGAGTGGGATAACTGTAGCTGTGCACCACTCAGTGGGCATGAAGCCTGAGGTGAGGCTATGATTAAACATGACACTTAGGTGAGGTGCCAGTCCATTTTGTAGTTCATGTAGTACACTACCTGGGATTTCACCTGGTCCCATGGATGCTGTATTCTTAGCTCTGTGTGGCCATGATTACCAGAATTTGGCAATCTTTTGGTATTGAGATGGGCCCTTTAGGAGGTGAGTGGGGGTGAAGTTGGCACTGAATCGATCTGCCAGGATATTGGCAATATCCTTGGGATCAGTATATTTAATGCCATTCTGTTGTAGCTCAGAGCATATCTGAGTATTGCCATTTAGCTTCTTGACATAACTATAGAATGCCTTGGGGTTGTCTTTGGAATCTTTGGCAATTTTATTTTCATAACTAGCTTTTCCAATGTATAGTTTATACATTGTTGGAAAGCTAGTTATTGGTCTGTAGTTTTTAGGATATTTTGTAGGTTGTTGAAGTCTGTCAAGGTGTAATTACTGAATGTGTAAATGACTTGTAACACTCAGGCTGGCTTCTCACAAGTAATTGATTTGTAAAGCAGAAGAATCAATTGCTTATGATAAATCAGTCCTGAGTGTCATAAGTCTTTTACACATTCAGTAATTGCACATTGACAGACTTCAACACCTACATACCTGTGTTCATATTTCATACAGCTGCATATCAAGTACTAATTTTACAGACAGAACTGTATCTGGAGTCTAATGAAGCACACGCTCAAAAGGACTATATCAGCAGTCTGTTTCAATGATTATGCCTTTCCTAAAATGTTTGACTCAAAAAACCTTTAGCCCTGTTAGTGTTCACAGTACTATGTGTGTCTTTGCATGTCAGCATCTGCTGGATTAGTCATTCCTTCACAGTACTATGTGTGTCTTTGCATGTCAGCATCTGCTGGATAAGTCATTCCTGTCTACCACTGTTATCTTCCTCAGTTATATTACTATATTCAAACCCCTGCCTATCTAGGTCCACAGCCTAGGGAATCACATGTTAACAGCTGGTGGCATGGAGGATGTGAAGAAAATGAAAACACTGTCATTTGTGTTTGCCTGTCTGGCAGAAGATTTGTGTATATTCTCAGATTAACTTATATTGTATGCCAGCATGTCTCATTGAAAACATGTAAATAAGTTTTAAAATGTTGAGTATTTCCCTGTTTATACAGAATGTTTATAGATTTATAGATTAGTACTAAACTAATTGCCCTTGTGAGCCATTTTAAGCCTAGCCAATTCTCCCTTGTGAGATTCAAACCCTGCATCTTGTGTTTGCAAGGCAAACCCCTTAACCATTAGGCCACCCTCCCAACCTGAGAAGAATCTGTCAGTGTTTTGATGCATTTCTAATTGTGAATGTTTGAGAGGGACATTCTAAAGTTCTGTGGACAATCAGCTGAACAGTGAGTGATGTCATTAGAATGTTCCTGGTTGCTTGGTGATTATTCAAACAGCTGATTGACAGGAAAATATTTTTTTCAAACAGCTGACTGTTATTTTTAAAATAAGACAGTTGAGACTGCAGTTTGTGGATTACAGTCAGTTACAGCACTGTGCAGTAGGTGGACACGCATGAAACAACTCACCAAAAACTGTAAGCCTGCTTTTTGCCTTGTTGTTATGTGTTAGATTATATCAGGGACAGTATTCTTTAGTTAGATTAGGAAAAGCTTAGTTATTAAGATAGAGTTTT
>NC_056726.1:1517359243-1517459243 GCF_019279795.1 Protopterus annectens | reverse complement strand
TAATGTTATTCCTATATGCACATCACTGCATGCACCATTTATGTGTTACTGATAAGCAAGAAGGTGTCCATACAGTGATCAGAAATAACTAAGAGCAATTGATTATAAATGTAGTACCGTACTGTCATTGTCTTGGTGCCCATATTCAATTCTTCCTTTGCAGTCCATAGTAATGCATTAAACATGCATACTGACCAGGGAATTTGCTGCATCCTACTTGTATGCAGGAGAGAATCATTACTATTGTCGATATTTGCAGTTTTTATCTTCTGTGTTCTCATACTACTGCCTTTCAACTAACTAGACTTTATATTTCATCTATAGGTTGTGTTAGTGACTTTACTCATCCAATATTTGCTCCATGTAACGCCATCCCCACATACAATATGGTGTAAGAAAGTAGAAATTCTGTGCCAGTCAGTTGGGGCTTCAAAATACAAGAGGTAGAGAGGAAAATGGGCTTATTCAAGGCCTACAAACACGCGTTCCTCATGTCAGACAAGGACAGTGATTTGTGACAGCTGTTGCTCATGTCAGACAAGGACAGTGATTTGTGACAGCTGTTACTCATGTCAGACAAGGACAGCGATTTGTGACAGCTGTTCCTCATGTCAGACAAGGACAGTGATTCATGACAGCTGTACTGAAAGCAAAACACAAATGAAAAGCAGGAAATAAAAGTAGCACAGTTACTTCTCCTGCTTAATGACTGTAAAGCTGCAAGACAGCTAATTTTGTTTATGTGCTGCTATGAAATGGTAGTTACACATACCCAGTGATCTTAAAGGAGTATGAGAAATGTTATACAGTCTTTCTTTCAAGTCTCAAAAATCATAGCCAAGTGGAAAGGAATGCAATGTATGGATCAAGGGCAATTGAATAAACATTCCATGGGGCATATTGCAATTTTTGTAATGCAGGCATCTTTTGATAAGTAATACATATCTGATGCACCTTAGGGAAGCACATTCAGGGTCCATTGTGCAATAAATCAAAATAATTTTGGGATTTATGTACTGCAGGTATAGTGCACCTTTCAGGGAAACAAACCCAGTGAACAGTGTGTAATAAGTTAAATGGCATGTTTTGGTAGCAGTACGTTTGTCATTCACCATACTGTTAACAATTTGCCAGAATGAAATTTGTGCAAAGCCAAGTGTTACTCGATATAGTAATGCAGTGCTGTAAGCCTGAGTACTTTTATATACTCAGTTATTGCTAACTGTATTGCTTTTCACAGTTTGTTAATCACAACTCTTATAAGAAAGAAATCTCAACCCCTCTGTACCACATGCTCCAGAGACCTCAACCTCATTACCACAGTTGACAGAATGTGCAGGTGGGACAGGTTCATAACCCAGAGACTGGCCATGCTATGGAATAGACTTCCCATACATGCCAAACAGAGCACCTCACTGATCCTCTTCAAGAAAAATCTTGATGAGTGGATGGGAAATAGAAAATTCACCCTGGGGATCACTCCAGTGGCTCTACTCGACAAAGGCACTGGGAACTAAGATCGGGTGGCACGATGCCAGGGTAATCCTATGTGCTACACTTGTACAGGCTCCAGGGCCATTAGCCTAGCACACCTATGAACCTATAAGAGCAAACAGGCAAAGTTCATACTAAATAGGGCACTATATTCCATAATTGACCTTGATGAGGCAAAGCACAGTGGAATGATTACATCTCTGGGCTTGGACACTATACCTTTAGATATAAGCTGTGCATTAATGTGCTATCTGGTAATGAAAGGACAGTTCACTGTAGACATAGGTTCCCAGGTCCCTGACTACTGGATCAACTTTCAGGGGTGGGTTGTTGCTGTGATACTTACAAGGGAAGACATGTTTTCCAAAGGATACAACTATACATTTTGTTTCATGGGTTTCACACCAGCCTAATGTCCTTGGAGGATTTTAGAGTCGTCCTGGCAGTGTATGATTGCTCCAAGTTTACAGTCATCATTAGACATGGTCTGAGAGTAAATACCAAACAGGAGTGGCCCAAGGACAGAACCTTGGGGTGCACTACTATTGATAGTTCTTTCAAAGAAGGTATAGCTGCCCACCCTAATTTTCTGGGTTATACTTATCAGACAATTTGCTATCCAGTTAGTTGTTTAGGGATATCCATTTAGCTGGGAGACTTTATTTATGATAACTGAGTAAGGGATGGTGTTAAATACCTTATTGGGGGTCTAGATATGCATTGTTTACTGTTTTACTCTCAACCATTGCTTCACTAACCCTCTCAAAGAAGTCAACCAGGTGAAGTGGGCAGTATCACCCCATGATGAATCCAAACTGACTAGGGATGAGAGTTTGTGGTAGCCAATGTCTTTACTTACTTATCCCATTTTGATCCTTACCATAAATGTTTGAATTTAGCATTGGCATAATCTCTGAGGAATGGGGTACTGGAAGATGAGTCCTAACATGAAGCATCTGTAGTGTCACTTGACTATGATGAAATTAGAATTGGTGTGATACAAAGCTGCCCCATATTGGTGCAAGGAAAGGTGTAACATAAATGTAGTTTTGTCAGAATAAATCCTAAATGTAAACAAATGAACAAGCACAGGAATCCGTCTAGTTCCAACCTCACCAACACGAGTGTTGAAGACAAAATAAAGAAGAGAAAAACTAGTTAGTCTTAAGACTTCATTGATGAGCTCAGTCACAATAATTTCCAAAGGTCATGAAACCCAGGTAGTTTTCCAAAGCAACAAGCCTTTATTCATTACAAACAAGTGATCCTCAGAAACAAAAAATAACAAAAAAATAAAACATACTCTACAATGTTAAAGATATCAACTTTTGTACACTTAGAAGTAGGTGTGGAAAATATATGTATTGTTTAATTTTAAACCAGCCTATTCCAGGCAAACAATATAAACAGGGCTGTAAAAGTGCATTTAGGTTCATAGGTTCATACTAGGCTATCTGCCCAAGGGCATTTATAAGCCTAGCCCATAGTTATTTGGCTTTCGCCACCCCTTTAGTTTGAATAAAACTATGCCTATTATTTTGCTGTGCCTCTGTCAAGCAGTGACACTGAAGTAATCCCTGGGGTATATCTGCGATCCCCCATCCATTGGTCAAGATTCCTCTTGAACAAGGCCAGCGAGGTGCTCTGCCTCACATGTACCAGGATTTTGTTCCACAGCATAGGGAGTCTCTGGGTGATGAATCTGTCCCTCCAGCACGTTCTATTAATAACCGTGTCAAGGTTTAAGTCTCCCGCCCTTGTGGTTCTGAGGGATCTAGATTTTTGAGGTGAAGCATATTCATCAAATCAGGGTTTGACATGGCCTTATATGTCAGGCACAGGTCACCTCTGAGCAAGCGGTATGAGACTGAATAGAGCTGGAGTTCTTTCAGTCGGGCAGCATAAGACATATTTTTGAGACCCTTTATCCTTTTGGTGAGGAACTTTTGGGGCCTTTCCAGCTGCTGCAGGTGTCGGGTCAGATACATTCCGAATGGGGCATTGTACTCAATCATAGGTCTAATGAGTGATGAGCACAGGGGACGATGACCTCCCTTGATCTAGATGTGAATCCCTTCATGATCAGGTGGGCAATGTAGAAGGTTTTCCTAACCACTTTAGCAACATGAGTGTCAAACGAAAGGCTACTGTCAACCTGGGTCCCCAGATCCCTGATGACTTCTTCTGTGCTCAGTGGATTGCCACCTATATGGTAGCTAGGGTAACCTTGTTTTTCCCGAAGGGTATGACTATGCATTTCTTGGCATTTAACTTTAGGCCATGGCTCTGGCACCAGTTATCCATTTCTGTGAGGCCCTTCTGAAGGATATCTGTGTCAGATGTGTTTTCGACTATGGCGCCCAGTTTGCAGTCATCTGCAAACTTTGTCAGCCATAACCCTCCTGTGTTTGCTTGTACTTCAGAAAAGTAGATGCCGAACAAGAGTGGACCCAGGACTGAGCCCTGTGGGACACCACTTGTGACAGGCTTTGAGTCTGACATGGCTCCAGCAACTCTGACCCTGTGGGTTCTGTCACTTAGCCAGTTTGCAACCCATCTTGTGATGTATGGGTTTACATTCAAGCTGATGAGTTTTTCAATGATACCTGAGTGGGGTATTGTGTCGAAGGCCTTTGCCAGGTCAAGGTAGGCTGTATGGACTGCCTTTCCTCATCAATGGCCTTGGTGACTGTCTCAAAAAGTCAACCAAGTTTAAAAGGCATGATCTGCCTTTGACAAAGCCAAACTGGGTTGGATCCAAAGTCTGCAAGTTCCCTATGTCTTTATTTATGAGTTCCATTATGATCCTCTCCATGGCTTTGCAGATAAGGCTTGTCAAGCTAATGGGATGGTAATTTCCAGGGTCGGTGGAGGCACCGCCCTTGTGAAGTGGGACCACAGTCGCCATGCGCCACTCCTTGGGTACGTATCCTGAGGTGAGGCTAAGATTAAACAGCTGTCCTAACTGCGGGTTTAATTCCTCATTGAGTTCATGGAGCACACAGCCGGGGACACCATCCGGTCCCATGGATGCTGTGTTTTTTGCTTTGGAGAGAGCAGTTCCCAGCAAGTACCCACCCCCACACACTACTGCTAATTACATCAAACTAAATCCTAGTTAAGGAAAACATTGCCTATCTGCTTGCAACCCACATTCCCAAACCAGGTATTAAGAAAAGCATAATGTACATATAAAAACACTGACTTTTACCTAAAATCACTTTCTACTATCTAATGCAATAAAGCTTCCATCAGGTCTGTGACAAGAAGTGAAATCATATACATAGCTAGATAAGTGAAAAGAGCTCACTAGATAGATACAAGAAAAAAATACACAAGCTATGTAACCATAAACATTAACTTATTAGAACACTCTTCTTCTTCTTCTTCTTCTTTCAGCTGCTCCCATTAGGGGTCGCCACAGCAGATTAACTGTCTCCATTTCTTCCTGTCCTCTGCATCTTGCTCTGTCACACCAACCAACTGCATGTCCTCTCTCACCACATCCATAAACCTTATCTTAGGTCTTCCTCTTTTCCTATTACCTGGCAGCTTCATCCTTAGCATATTTTTCCCAATATACTCAGCATCCCTCCTCAGCACACGTCCAAATCAACGTAATCTTGCCTCTCTGGCTTTGTCTCCAAACCTTCCAACCTGGGCTGACCCTCTAATATACTTGTTCCTTATCCTGTCTATCCTCGTCACACCCAGTGCAAATTTTAACATCTTCAGCTCTGCTGTGTCAAGCTCTGACTCCTGCCTTTTTGTCAATGCCACTGTCTCCAACCCATATAACATAGCTGGTCTCACTACCCTCTTGTAGACCTTCCCTTTCACTCTTACAAGTACTCGTCTTTCACAAATCACTCCTGATACTCTTCTCCACCCACTCCTCCTGCCTCTACTCACTTCTTCACCTCTCTTCCACTCTCACCATTACTTTGAACTGTTGATCCCAAGTACTTAAACTCATCCACCTTCACCAGCTCTACTCCCTGCATCCTCACCATTCCTCTATCCTCCCTCACATTCACACACATATATTCTGTCTTAGTCCTGCTGACCTTCATTCCTCTTCTCTCTAGAGCATATTGCCACCTCTCCAGGGTCTCCTCCACATGTTCCCTACTCTCACTACAGATCACAATGTCATCTGCAAACATCATAGTCCACTGGGTCTCCTGTATGATCTCATCTGTCTACCTGTCCATCACCATTGCAAATAAGAAAGGGCTCAGTGCTAATCCTTGATGTAATCCCACCTCCACCTTAAACGCATCCATCACTCCCACCGCAGACCTCACCGCTGACACACTACTCTCGTACATATCCTGTACCACTCTTATATACTTCTCTGACACTCCCAACTTCCTCATACAATACCACAACTCCTCTCTAGGCACCCTGTCATATGCTTTCTCTAAATCCACAAAGACACAATGCAACTCCTTCTGACCTTCTCTGTACTTTTCCATCAGCACTCTCAAAGTTAACATCACATCTGTAGTGCTCTTTCCTGGCATGAAACCATGCTGCTGATCACTAATCATCACCTCCCTTCTTAACCTAGCTTCCACTACTCTTTCCCATACCTTCATGCTGTGACTGATCAGTTTAATCCCTCTGTAGTTACTACAGCTCTGCACATCACCCTTTTCTTAAAAATTGGTACCAAAACACTTTTTCTCCATTCGTCAGACATCCTCTCACTTTCCAAGATTTCATTAAGCAATCTAGTTAAAAACTCCACTGCCATTTCACCTAAACATCTCCATGCTTCCACAGGTATGTCATCTGGAAAAGCAGCCTTTCCATTCTTCATCCTCTTCATAGCTATCCTTACTTCCTCCTTGCTAATCCGTTGCACTTCCTGATTCACTATCACCACATCATCCAACCTTTTCTCCCTCTCATTCTCTTCATTCATCAACCCCTCAAAGTACTCTTTCCATCTGCTCAACACACTCTCCTCGCTTGTGAGTACGTTTCCCTCATTATCCTTTATCACCCTTACCTGCTGCACATCTTTACTAGCTCAGTCCCTCTATCTAGCCAATCGGTACAGGTCCTTTTTTTCCCTCCTTAGTGTCCAACCTTTTATACAACTCTTCATACGCCTTATCCTTAGCCTTCACCACCTCTCTCTTTGCCATGCACCTCATCTCCTTATACTCTTGTCTACTTTCTTCATCTCTTTGACAATCCCACTTCTTCACCAACCTCTCTCTGTATACTCTCCTGCACTTCTTCATTCCACCACCAGGTCTCCTTGTCCTCCTTCCTCTTTCCAGATGTCACACCAAGCACCCTTCTAGCCATCTCTCTTACTAGCTCTGCTGTAGTTACCCAGCTATTCGGTAACTCTTCACTGCCACCCAGTGCCTGTCTTAACTTTTCCCTGAACATCACCTCTCAATTACACTTTTTCATTTTCCACCATTTGATCCTTGGTACTGCCCTCACACTCCTCCTCCTCTTCTTGATCACCAATGTCATCCTACAAACCACCATCCTATGCTGCCTAACTACACTTTCCCCTGCCACCACTTTACAGTCTCCAATCTCCTTCAGACTGGCCCTTATACATAAGATATAATCCACCTGTGTGCATCATCCTCCACTCTTGTATGTCACCCTATGGTCCTCCCTCTTGTTAAAATACGTATTCATCACAGCCATGTCCATCCTTTTCGCAAAATCCACTACCATCTGACCTTCTGCATTCCTTTGCTTAACACCATACCTACCCATCACTTCCTCATCCCCTTCTGTTCCCTTCATCAACATGCCCAATGAAATCTCCTCCAATCACCAGTCTCTCACCCTTGGGTACAGTCATCACCACTTCATCCAACTCACTCCAAAATTTTTCTTTCTCATCCATCGCACACGCAACTTGTGGAGCATATGCACTAACAACATTCATCATTACACCATTAATTTCCATCTTCATAAACATCACTCTATCCGACACTCTTTTCACCTCCAAAGCACTCTTAGCATACTCTTCCTTCAGGATAATGCCTACGCCATTTCTCCTCCCATTCATACCATGTTAGAACAATTTGAACCCATGTCCGATACACCTAGCCTTGCTCCCTTTCCATCTGGTCTCTTGCACACACAATATACCAACCTTCCTTCGGTCCATCATATCAGCTAGCTCCCTCCCTATACCAGTCATACTGCCAACATTCAATGTTCTGACCCTCACTGTCACAGTCCTAGCCTTTAGCTGCCTTCGGGCATGCCTTCCCCTCTTCTCCTCCTTCAGCCAACAGTAGGCCAATTTCCACCAGCATCCTGTTGGCCAACAGTACTGGTGGCGGTCGTTGTTAACCCGGGCCTCGACCGATCTGGTATGTGTATCTGTACTGTTGTCTGCATGTATGATTTGGCAAAATTTTACGCTGGATGCCCTTCCTGATGCAACCCTCCCCATTTATCCTAATGTATTAGAACACTATAAATATAAATACATATATTTGTGTAATAGTATCTAATAAGCATCCATCCATATGTATTAAAGTGCATAAAAAACTAAATTATTTAAAGCTCAGAAAAAATGTCAATGCTTTCAAGATGAAAGGAAAAAAAAAACACCTGTCAAGACAGTTTACATGTTTATAGACAAAAAAAAAGTTTATACAATGAAAACCAGTAGAACAAACTACACAAAAATACAGAAAACAGTGGCTGAAGTAATCTAGTAATGTATAAACATGTGCATGTATGTAATCTAGTAATGTATAAATGTGTGCATGTATGTAATCTAGTAATTATAAACGTGTGCAGGTATGTAATCTAGTAATGTATAAACATGTGCATGTATGTAATCTAGTAATGTATAAACGTGTGCATGTATGTAATCTAGTAATGTATAAACGTGTGCAAGTATGTAATCTAGTAATGTATAAACGTGTGCAGGTATGTAATCTAGTAATGTATAAATGTGTGCATGTATGTAATCTAGTAATGTATAAATGTGTGCAGGTATGTAATCTAGTAATGTATAAACGTGTGCATGTATGTAATCTAGTAATGTATAAACGTGTGCATGTATGTAATCTAGTAATGTATAAATGTGTGTAAGTATGTAATCTAGTAATGTATAAACGTGTGCAGGTATGTAATCTAGTAATGTATAAACGTGTGCAGGTATGTGCATGAGTGTGAATGAGCATGTACCAGTATAATAAATGGGGAGAATTATACCAAAACTTTATGGTAATAGCAACATGAAAAGTGCATGTTTTGAATTGACTGTTTAAATCTCTGGTGTGATGCAAAAGAGTACTAAATCTAGTCAAATCAGAAGTGAGGTTAAAGTAACTAAACATATATATCTATCCCTATATATCTATAGCTATCTAGCTCTCTCTCTCTCTCTCTATGCACACACACACACATTCTGCACATCATTTTTTATTCTTTTTTAGTATGTTTGGTACCTTTAGTACAACAAAAATGTCCTCACAAATTCCCTAACAAAAACTTTACAGATTGCGTGGCAGCTAAAGTAAATTCATCACAGTCCTAATAGACCAATAATAGTTAAGTCCTGGTTTTCTGAATGCATTTAATTTCAGCTGCCAGCATAATTCTTTTCTCTCCAAAGCACCATTGACATCCCCTTCAAGGACGCACAGTGGTACATGGTTGCATTGTCACCTCACAGAAACAGGTTCTCTGTTTCGATTCTTGGCTGGGATGCCTTCTGTGTGGAATCTGGATGTTATCCCTGTGTTCATGTATGTTTCCTCCGGGTGCTCCTGTTTCCTCCCATGTCACAAAGACATGTGTCTGGAGCATTTCTCCCTGGGCCTCCACTGAAAATTGGCTTTGTTCCATGTCGGACATTCCTGGTAAACAAATGTTAAACAAAAAATAAAAACTTATCCATCTCCACACAACCCAGAATGATAAATTTAACACCAGAATGTCTGGGGTGTTCTAATAAGTGTTTGAATAAGGTGTGCCTCTGGCATTTATGTCTGATATCAGAAAGATGACTTGAAATCCTCCTTTTCAGTTTAGTCATAGTCTTACCTGCATATAATGCAGGGCTGTCATTATATTTGGCCCTATATACAACTTCGTCAGTATTACAGTTGCCACCTGCTGAAGATTTCATCATCTTTTAAGATAGGGGCACTCAAATCAGTTGCACCCCATCAGGTACTTACCAAAAGTTTAGTTAGGTGACCCACAGATTGTAGTGCTCATGTCATCCTGCTGTTTCTTATTTTCTTTCCACATAGTTATATGTGCTTCTGTTCTTTTTATATACAAAGGTAGGGTGGTCTGCTAAAACCCCAACAAGCTGCTGATTGTCAGTGAGGATGGCCCAGTTCTCCTTAATAGTGGCTTAATTGTATTGAAATCGCAGGTGTAAGTTACAATGCAACTGTACTTACTTTTCTCTTCTTTTGGGTTAGGGTGGCCTCATTGCATAATTCTACCAAAAGATTTATTCCACATAGGGTCATTATTAGTTTTAGAATCTCTAATGGGATCCAGGATCATATGTAACATGTTTAATTCATATCCTCTGGTTAAGAAATTATTTCAAGATCATCAATGTTTTTGAGAAAAGGGGCCAAATCTGTGGTAATGCATGCTAATCTATAGCCTTGTGATAGTATTACATTGTGCTTAGTTTTTACTGGATTCATGCTTTCTCTGTGAAGTAAGCAGTTCACTGTTGTTGGTTACCTATATAAGTTACTAATTAATCTTCCTGTGTCTTTATCAATACTGACAGTCATATCAAGGAGCTGCTGACTCCGAGGTGATGGAAGTTATTGATGTAATGGATAAACTCAGTGAGTTTAGATTTCTCACCTTGCCAGACAATAAATACATAGGTTCATAGGTTCATAGGTTCATACTAGGCTATCTGCCCTAGGGCATTTATAAGCCTAGCCAGAATGTGTTTGGCTTTCGCCACCCATTTTAAATTTATTTTGCAATGCCCTTTTTCGAGGTTAGTATACTGTGCCTCTGTCTAACAGTGACACAGAAGTGATACCCAGGGTAAACCTACGATCTCCAATCCACTCATCAAGATTCCTCTTGAAGAGAGTCAATGAGGGACTCTGCCTAACCTGGACTGGGATTTTATTCCAGAGTGAAGGGAGCCTCTGGTTATGAATCTGTCCCTCCAGCATGTCCTATTTATTTCAGTGCTGAGGTTCAAGTCTCTTGAGCGCGTAGCTCGATGGGATTTGGATTTTCTGAGGTGCAGCATGTCCATTAATTCCGGGTTGGACATGGCTTTATACGCCAGGCACAGATTGCCTCTGAACAGGCGGTATGCCACTGAGTAGAGCTGGAGTTTCTTTAACCGGCAGCATATGGCATCTGTTTGAGCCCTTTGATCCTCTTGGTGAGGTACTTTTGGGGTCTTTCCAGTTGCTGCAGGTGTCTGGTAAGGTACATCCCAAAGGGGCATTGTACTCAATTATGGGCCTGATGAGGGATGAGTAAAGAGGCACGATGACCTCCCCTGATCTAGATGTGAATCCCTTCATGATTAGGTGGGCTATATAAAATGTTTTTCTAACCACTTTGGCCACGTGGTTGTCAAATGAGAGATTGCTATCAACTTGGGTCCCCAGGTCCCTAATTACTTCTTCTGTACATAATGGATTACCACCTATGTGGTAATTTGTGGGCACTTTGTTTTTGCCAAAGGGGATGACTATACACTTTTTGGCATTTAGCTTCAGGCCATGGCTCTGGCACCAGTTGTCTGTTTCTATGAGGCCCTTTTGGAGGATGCTTGTGTCGGCTGGAGTCGATTATGGCGCCTAGTTTGCAGTCATCTGCGAACTTGGTCAGCCACAGTCCTTCCGTGTTGGCCTGTACCTCCGAGAAATATATACCAAACAAGAGAGGTCCCAGGACTGAGCCTTGTGGGACACTACTTGTAACTGGTTTGGAGTCTGACATAGCTCCAGCAATTCTAACCATGTGGGTTCTGTCCTTGAGCCAGTTTGCAATCCATCTAGTGACATAGTGACATCATCAATAAAGTGAATGTAGCTGGTCATAAATCTCCGGTATTCACTTTGCAGCACAAATTCCTCCTCCCACTTGCCTAAGGGTACATTGGGTAGGCTAGGGGCCATAGCTGCACCCATGGCTACCCCCCTTATTTGTTTATAAGCCTGGACATTCAAACTGAAAAAAATTTGTATTTGTAACTCAACATCAAGTTTATTAGCTTCCCCAAGCATTCAGTCTGTCCTTGTGTAGCATTGTTGTTTCTGCTATAAGCCTCTGTAGCTGCTTCAATACAGTACATGCATGGTAAAACAACATATCGGACTTCATTGTCGATAGTTACCAATATGCTTTGTTCATTCACATACACTTCTTTTATTTTCCTAAAAAAATCAAGTGAATCTAAAATAAAATATGAGTTGCTTTCAGCAAGAGGTTTTAGAATAAAATCTAGGTATATGGCACTGCCATCTGATATGGAATCTCCATTTGCAATAACAGATGTGTAAGGTGGACCTTCCCTATTCTTATGGGGTTTGGGAAGCCCAAAAAAAGACAAGGTAACTTAGGGTGAGGAGTGTTTTAATACTCAAAAAAGTTTTCACTAATAAGTTCTTCGTTAGACATTGTGGTTAACGTATCATTCCATTCTACATATGCAGTTTTAACTTCCCCAAAGGAATGTTTAGACTAAAACTTAGGTGTGGTCAGCATGTTCTCCATTTTTATTATATAACTGTCAGTATTTGTAACAAGTATGCCCCCACCATTGTCAGCCTTTGTAACATGTCTAGTTCTATCATTATTCAAATTTGTAAGTGCTAATATCTCATCCTTTGAAATATTACAAAACCTACATTTTGTTGTTTTTTGAGAGCCTTTCTTATGCCAAGGTCACATTTTGTCTCGAAGGCTACATGTGTTGGATACAGTGGGGGCAAAAAACTACTGTGTCTTTTCATTTTTTTCTTTGATGGGTTTATCTTCCTCCATGTTATTTTTCTCATGAAATAAAAGTGTCAAATTCAACTTCCTCACATATATTTTAAATCAGTGATGGTCTGTCTCCTCGTGCCTTCCCTGAGGTATGAATGTAAGTCCTCTGTTAAGCAATTTTTCTTCATGTGCTGTCAGTGGTTTCTTTGAATGATTCCAGATCCTGGGGGCTAATTCCGTCTGTAGGATCGTGGGTCTGATGGGTAGAAGTCGCTGTCCTCCAGGTACCTCACCTCTCCTCCCCATGTCCACTGCTTCCTCCTCCAGTTGTTCTGGTCCCCCCTGCTTGGGTTCAGATGGTACTTTACTTCTATCTGGAACTTTGATGGGCTGTATCTCTGGTTGTAGTTGTAATTGTTGTGATGATAATTCCTGTTCATGTGTACTGGGTTCTGGTGATATGAGCCCTGGGGGTTGTACTGTGGCTGGGTAGGATTCCAGTGTTTTCTTATGTGCATCTCTGGGATCCAAGGGTACTGGATGCCATTGGGTGGTCCTCCAGTAGTCTGTCCCTCATTTGTCTGTCTGGTCCTGTGGGTGTGTTCATGTTGTGAAAAAAATGTTCATTCCTACCACCAGCATTATCAGCCTGAACATTCAGATTGTTGTCAGTATTATTGTCAACATTATTATTGGCATTACTGGCATCATGACTGTTGTTGGTATTACTGGTGATATCTTTAGGTGTCTGTGTTACCCTGTAGCTGGCTTGGTAATGAGTTTGTTGAGTTACAATTGTATCAGTTTCAATGGCCAGGCTTACAAATAAATGAGGGGGTAGCCATGGGTCCAGCTATGGGCCCTAGCCTAGCCAATGTAAGAGGTGGCTAACTTCACGACACCCATGCAAATGGAAAATAGTTGCATGACTGCTGAATCATACATCAATGCACTGTATGAGCACATACACAAGTGCATGGAATGGGCCATACTAAACAGAACCAAGATGCTCTTCTCCAAAAAAGGAAGCCAATCTGGTGGTCTCCCACCATAAACAAGCTCTACAACAGAAGGAAAAAACTGTTGCAGAAAAGGGTGAATTCCCAAGACTGGAAAAACTCCCTTGTTAGCCTCAGCAAAAAAACTGAGATCCCTCATCAAATCCTCTAAAGCTAGCTATAAAAACAAAATTGCTGCAGATTCTAAAGACAACCACAAATCATTCTATAGCTATGTCAAGAATCTACATGACAATACTCAGACCTGCTGTGAATCTATCTTGCTGTTTTAAAAATAGTGTTGTTTTAAAAATAGTGACTCACCACTAAAACTTAACTTTTTAGACAAGTAAAATTTAAGTTACCTCCTTTCACATCTAACTCCTCTAGTGCACACTGCAGTGTTTAGGATAAACCATTTTTTTCATCTTACCTTTAAGCATCCCTGTGACTAGCACTTGCTTTAAAAACTGCTGGAAAGCACTAGGAAGTCTTAAACTGATACAAGCACTCAACTCTCCTTGTTAATAAGGAGAAATTAATTGTTGGTACTAAACAGCCTATAACTGCAAAGTACCTTTCTAAGGCAATGGAAAACAGCTCCTGTACTTTACAAAAAAAGAAGCAAACCGGGCATGCCCAAGGGTCAGCTTCTGGTGATTTCTCCTGTCCACCTGGTGAATCTGGGAATACTGGGGCAATGCAGCAATTGCCTCATGTACACAGACAACCCTCTCCTCCTACCCCACAACGCTACCACCTGTGAGAGATGCATTTACATAGTCAAACTGGAAGCAAAACTCTCTCTACCTAAGATTGTGCTAGACAGTCAAAAGGAGAAGGTTAACACCCACACTACACCTCAAGCAACACATAGCCCTTCTAAACCCACACCACGAACACCCACACATAGCAAAATGAAATCCACATATGTGGAGGCCCTTAACTGTAACCTGCTCAAGCAACAAGGACCTCTGAAGCTGAAATGCAAACAAACACCAATCACAACCAAAGTGTCACATGGCTGACAACACCAGTGTGCCACGCAGCAATAGCCCCTAAGCCAAGACAACATACCTAACACTTTAGTCATAGGTGACTCTATAGTCAGGCACACTGATGTCCCACTCACCAGGCTGAACAAGGAGAAAATTACAGACAGCTGCCTGTCGAGTGGCAGGATCCACCACATAACGCATGCACTCAAGTCACTCCACAACAAGTACAAATATGACTCTGTCATTGTCCATGTTGGAGTGAATGACATAAGACGTACCTCCCTG
Source organism: Protopterus annectens (assembly GCF_019279795.1). Classification (NCBI taxonomy): domain Eukaryota; kingdom Metazoa; phylum Chordata; order Ceratodontiformes; family Protopteridae; genus Protopterus; species Protopterus annectens. The sequence continues at coordinate 1,517,444,521 of NC_056726.1, read as the reverse complement.
GACTACATGAAAAGAGACATGGAAAAGCTCTCGGATCATGTGGCCCAGGCAGGTATGACCCTAGCCCTGAGTAGCATCCTGCCTTCTCCCAGAATTATACCACAGTATAAGGACAAAATGATTGAATTAAAAAAATGGCTAAGCTTCTGGTGTCATTCAAAAGGGATCCAGTATCTGTCTGCCTGGGTGACTTGATCGACAGACCACGATGCTTTGCCAGAGATGGTCTGCACCTGTTGCACCTGGGATTCAGGTTACTGGCTAAGGCTCTTGCCGCCCCTATGGTGCCTTTTTTAGGCAAAGTTCAAAGGACAAAACTACCACCGTAAAAGATACAAGGATGCAAAATCTGAAGGTAATGTTACTCAGTGCTAGAAGTCTAAACCTCAAAATGCACTCTGTCGAGGCACTCCTAAAAATGGAGAACATTGATATCTGTGCAGTAACTGAGACCTGGTTCAAGGCTCCAGAGAGCACCCCTGCAATATCAGGATACAACTCTTACCACACTTTTTGGCCACCAAACCAGGACCGAAACACTAAAGGTGGAGGAGTGTCCATATACACCAAGGATATTCACACCACCAGGATAGCTGCCCAACACAATGCATCTGAAATTCTCCAGGTGCAACTAACACTAAGTAAGACTGCAATCCAAATTGTAGCTAGCTACAGATCCCCTACCATGCCCCAAGATTCTCACTACACCTTTCTAAATATACGGGAAAATATTAAGATACAACCAAACACCCTAATACTGGGTGATTTCAACTACCCTACCATTAACTGGGAAAACTGCTCGTGTACCAACACCTTTACCCAATGGTTCTTGGAATTCATAAATTCCAATGCCTTGGATCAACTAATCCATAGTCCCACCAGGGGCTCCAATATCCTAGACCTGGTCATTACCAACATTGGACATCGATGTTCCACACCTATGGTCACCCCCTCGTTGGTCAGGTCTAACCATAAGCAAATCACCCTTAACATCCACATCCCACCCCCACCCCCCCAGTAAGGAAACCTTCATAAAAAACTTCTCCAAAGCCAATTTCATGCTACTCAAGTCAGAAGTGACAAACTTCATGACACCCAAGCAGACAGGAACTGAAAGATCAACTGCTGAATCCTACACTAAGGCAGTATATGAGCACATCCATTCATGCATGAATCATGCCATCCCAAATAGAACCAAGATAATCTCCATCAAAAAAAGGAAGTCAATCTGGTGGTCCCCTGCCATAAACAAACTTTACAACAAAGGGAAGAAACTGTTGCAGAAAAGAGGACAATCCCAGGATGCAAAAAACTCCCTTACCAGCCTCAGTAAGAAGCTGAGATCCCTCATAAAATCCTCCATAGCTAGTTATGAAAATAAAATTGCCAAAGATTCCAAAGACAACCACAAGGCATTCTATAACTATGTCAAGAATCTAAATGGCAATGCTCAGATCTGCTCTGAGCTACAACAGAATGGCATTAAATATACTGAGCCCAAGGATATTGCCAATATCCTGGCAGATCAAGTCAGTGCCAACTTCACCCCCTCTCACCCTCTAAATGGCCCATCTCAATACCGGAAGATTGCCAAATTCTGGTAATAATGGCCACACAGGTAAAAAAAAACACTCTCCAAAGCTAAGAATACAGCATCCATGGGACCAGATGACGTCCCGGGATGTGTATTACATGAACTGCAAAATGAACTGGCACCTCACCTAATTGTCATGTTTAATCATAGCCTCACCTCAGGCTTCATACCCACTGAGTGGTGCACAGCTACAGTTATCCCACTCCACAAGGAGGCTCCACCTTGCATCCCAGGAACTACAGCCCCATCAGTCTGATGAGCCTGATTTGCAAGGCCATGGAGCGTATTATCATGGAACTTATAAACAAAGATACTGGCAATATTCAGACACTGGACCCCACCCAGTTTGGGTTTGTGAAGGGACGATCTTGTCTCCTGAACCTGACTGACTTCTTCAAATCAGTCTCCAAGGCCTTTGAAACCATCCCCCACTCTGGAATCATAGATAGACTTACTAAGCTGGGCAGCAATGCCTATTTCACTCAATGGGTTGCCAGCTGGCTTACTGACAGAACCCACACTGTATAAGTAGCCCATTCCAAATCCAGCTCCAGACAAGTGACAAGTGACAAGTGGAGTACCTCAGGGTTCAGTCCTGGGACCGCTCTTGTTTGGCATCTACTTCTCTGAAGTACAGGCCATCACTAAGGGACTCTGGATAACAAAGTTTGCAGATAACTGCAAACTGTGAGGCATTATTGAATCCCCAAATGATGTGGATACTCTACAAAAGGGCCTTACAGAAACAGATGCTTGGTGCCAGAGCCATGGGCTCAAGCTCAATGCCAAGAAATGTATAGTTATCCCCTTTGGGAAAAAGCATGTACCCATGAATTACCACATAGGTGGTAGTATACTAAACACCGAAAGTGTGATAAGAGACTTAGGGACACAGGTGGGTAGAGGTCTCACCTTTGATAACCACATCGCCACAACAGTCAGGAAATCCTTCTATGTGGCACACCTCATCACTAAAGACTTTTCATCCAGGAAAAAGGAGGTCATTGTCCCACTGTACTCATCTCTCATTAGACCCATTATAGAATACAATGCCCCATTTGGTATGTACCTCTCAAGACATCTGCAACAACTGGAAAGGCAGCAGAAATACCTCACTAAAAGAATCACAGGCCTAAAGCAGATGTCATACGCTGATCGCCTTAAAAAACTCCAGCTATACTCTGTCGCATATCGTATACTCAGAGGTGATCTCTACTTAACATACAAGGCCATGTCAAACCTAGAGCTGTTGGACATGCTACACTTAAAGAAATCCCAATCCCTCAGAGCCACACGCTCCAGGGATCTAAACCTTGTCATCACAATGCTGGAGGGATAGGTTCTTGACCCAGAGACTCCCCAGACTCTGGAATAGACTGCCCATACATGTCAAGCAGAGCTCCCCTTTGGCCCTCTTCAAAAGGAACCTTGACGATTGGATGGGAGAAAGGAAATTCACCCTGGGGATCGCATCAGTTGCCCTGCTAGACAGGGGTCTAGGGAAGTAAATAATGTGGGAAGAAATAGCCAGGGAATTGTTATGGCTAGGCTTGTATAGGCCCTAGGGTCGATAGCCTAGTACCAATCTATGAACCTATGGCAATACATATACAGAATCAAATGATATTTCCAACATACTGGCTGACAGGTTCAGTGCAAACATTACCCCCCGTTCACCCCCTAAAGTGCCTATCACAATACCTGAGGAATGCCAAGTCCCTATTATCCCAGCTACACAGGTAAAAAATGCACTGTCCAAAGCCAAGAATATAGCTTCCATGGAACCTGATAATATCCCTGGCTGTGTTCTACATGAATTACAAAGTGAACTGGCACCACACCTGAGTACCCTGTTCAATCACAGCCTTATTTCAAACTTTGTTCCTACCAAATGGTGCACTGCTACGGTCATCCCACTCTGCAAAGGGGGAATGACTACAGACCCTAGGAACTACCGCCCTATTAGTCTGATGAGTCTGATATGTAAGGCTATGGAGTGCATCATCATGGACCTTATAAATAAAGACATAGGGAATCACCAAACTCTGGACCCCACACAGTTTGGGATTGTGAAAGGTAGATCATGCCTGCTCAACCTGATAGACTTCTTCGAGTCTGTCACCAGAGTTGTGGATGAGGGCAAGGTAGTTCACACAGCCTAACTAGATCTTGTCAAGGCCTTCAGCACCATCCCTCACTCAGGAATCATAGATAGACTCACTAAACTAGGAATAAACCCCTGTCATAAGACGGGTTGCTAACTGGATCACTGATAGAACCCACACTGTGAAAGTAGCAGACTCCAAATCTGACTACTGACCAGTTACAAGTGATGTCCTACAGGGGCCTGTCCTAGGTCCTCTCCTGTTTGGCTTCTAATTCTCTGAAGTTCACGCCAACACAAAGGGACTCTGGCTGACCAAGTTCACAGATGATTGCAAACTGGGAGCCATTATTTATTCTCCAACTGATGCAAACATTCTTCATAAAGGCCTCACTAACACCAATGATTGGTGCCAGAACCATGGCCTTAAGCTCAGTGCCAAAAAGTGTATTGTCATTCCCTTTGGGAAAAATTCGGTGCCCATGAACTACCACATAGGCGGTAGTCCACTAAACACCGAAGGTGTGATAAGAGACCTGGGGACACAGGTTGACAGCAACCTCTCCTTTGATAACCACATTACCTCTGTAGTCAGAAAGTCCTTCTGTGTGGCACATCTCATTATAAAAAGTTTCTCATCCAGGAAGAAAGAGGTCATAATCCCTCTCTACTCATCCCTCATTAGACCTATTATAGAATACAATGCCTCATTTGGTATGTACCTCACTAGACACCTACAACAACTGGAAAGGCCACAAAAATACCTCACTAAGAGGATCTTAGGCCTTAGGCACATGCCCTATATGGACAGACTCAAAAAACTCCAGCTATACTCTGTCTCTTATCGCCTACTTAGAGACAATCTCTGCTTGACCTACAAAGCCATGTCTGACCCAGAGCTGCTAGATATGCTACACGTAAAGATGTCAAAATCCCTCCATGCCACATGCTCCAGGGACGTAAACCTCATTACCACAATAAACAGAACATGCTGGAGGGGCAGGTTCCTAACCCAGAGACTTCCCATACTCGTGAACAAACTTCCCATTCACGTCAAGCAGAGCACTTCACTGACCCTCTTTAAGAGACATCTTGATGAGTGGATGGGCAATAGCAAGTTCACCCTGGGAATCACTTCAGCACCTTGCTTGACAGGGCACTTGGAACTAACTTTGGGCAGGATGATGCCAGGGAATCTTGTTGGGCTAGGCTTATATAGGCTCCAGGACCGTTAGCCTAGTACACACCTATGAATCTATGAAACTATGAAGCTATGAACTAGTTTACTTCATACTCTTTTCTGTATTTTTGTGTGGTTGCTCTTATGGTTTGCATTGTATAAATATTTTTGGGGCTGTAAACATGAAAAATGTCATGCCAGGTGTTTTTTTCTCTCTCTCTTAACTGCAAAGCATTGCCATTTTTTCTGAGATGTAAATAACGTAGTTTTTAGGAAACATTAATACATATGGATGGATGTTTATTAGATATTGTTATACAAATACTGTGTACAGCTTTGTTTTTTTTTTTTGTATCTACCTAGGTAGCTCTTTTCACTTATCTAGCTATGTATATTATTGTATTTCTTGTCACAGACCTGATGAAGGCTTTATTGCATTAGCTAGCCAAAAGCGATTTTAGTTAAAAGTCAGTCTTTTTATGTGTAGGTTATGCTTTTCCTAATACCTGATTTTGGAATGTGGGTTGCAAATAGATAGGTAGTGTTTTTCTTAACTAGGATTTAGTTTGATTTAATCAGTAGTAGTGGGTGGGGGTGGGTACTTACTTGCTGTTCTTAAATGTACTTTTACGGCCCTGTTTATACTGTTTGCCATGAATAGGCTGGTTTAAAAATAAATAATACATATATATGCACACCTACTTCTAAGTGTATAAAAGCTGCTTAACATTGTAAAGTATTTCTAATTTTTTTTGTTACTGAGGATCGCTTGTCTGTGACAAATAAAGGCTTGTTGCTTTGGAACACTACCTGGGTTTCATGATGTCTGGAAATTATTTTGACTGAGCTCATCAACAAAGTTTTAAGACTACTAATTTTTCTGTTTTTTAATAGATCCTAAATGAATACTCTTTCTATTAGCCTAGAAATGCAGCCATACTAGAGCAGGTCTATATCTTTATTTTTTGATTTATCATTTTGCATGCATTTCTAACAGGGGACAAAATGCTCCACACCGGAAGTATACCCCTCACTGGTGAGATCTGACCACAAACTAATCACCCTGGATATACATATCCCACCTCCACCCCCAGCACAAAAGACCACAGTGAAAAACTTCTCAAAAGCAGACTTCACTCTTCTTAAGACTGAGATGGTATCCTTTAAGCCCACTGTGCCAGCGGATACCACATCCCACAATGCCGAATCTTCACAAATGCTTTCTATGGACATCTCCAAGAATGCATGGATCATGCAATCCCAAATAAATCCAAGTCCCTCTCCACCAAAGGCAAGCGTCCTGTCTGGTGGACCTCAGCCATTAACAAATTGCATAACAAAAGAAGGAAGCTACTGCACGTCAGAGCAAAATCCCATGAAGGGAAGACATCTCTGATCAACATTAGCAGAAAACTACGTTCTCTCATAAAAACATCCAAGGCCAACTTTGAGAGAAAAATCGCTAAGAACACTAAAGATAACCACAAAGCCTTCTTCAGCTATGTTAGAAACCTGGGCGGAAATCCTCAGATATGCTCAGAGTTAGTTCACAACAACAAAAAATACACTGAACCCACAGATATTGCCAACATTCTGGCTGACAGGTTCAGTGCAAATTTCTCCCCTCCCTCACCCCCAAAAGAAGAAATACTTATCCCAGCTGAATGTAATCTCCCTGTCATCTCAGATGTCCAAGTGAGAACCGCCCTAAACAAAGCTAAAAACACAGCATCAATGGGACCTGACGGTATCCCGGGTTGCGTGTTACGTGAACTCCAAGAGGAGCTAAACCCACACATAAAAATGCTATTTAACCTTAGCCGTACTTCAGGATATGTACCTGAACACTGGCGTACAGCAATAGTGGTCCCACTCCACAAAGGGGGTACCTCTACAGACCCTGGGAACTACCGCCCCATAAGCTTAACCAGCCTGGTCTGCAAAGCTATGGAAAGAATCATTATGGAACTCATAAACAGAGACATAGGGGACCTACAGACACTTGACCCCACCCAGTTCGGCTTTGTAAAGGGCAGATCCTGCCTTTTGAACCTGGTTGACTTTTTCGAAACAGTCACTAGAGCCATTGATGAGGGCAAAGCAGTCCATACAGCCTACCTGGACTTGGCTAAGGCCTTCGACACAATACCTCACTCAGGCATCATAGATAAGCTCAAAAGTTTAAACGTAAACCCTTATGTCACTAGATGGGTTGCAAACTGGCTAAAGGACAGAACCCAGTAAGTTAAAATCACTGGAGCAATGTCAGACTCAAAGCCAGTCACAAGTGGTGTCCCACAGGGATCTGTCCTGGGACCCCTCTTGTTCGGCATTTATTTCTCAGATGTTAAAGCAAACATGGGAGGGTTGTGGCTGACAAAGTTCGCAGATGACTGCAAACTAGGCGCCATAGTCGATACACCAGCGGACACATACATTCTACAAAAAGGCCTCACAGAAATGGACAACTGGTGCCGGAGTCACGACCTTAAACTAAATGCCAAAAAATGTATAGTCATCCCCTTTGGGAAAAACAAAGTACCCACAAATTATCACATAGACAGCAACCCACTGAGTACGGAAAAAGTAATCAGAGACCTAGGGACCCAAGTCAACAGCGACCTCTCATTTGACACCCATGCTGCCAAAATGGTTAGAAAAACATTCTACCTTGCACACCTCATCATGAAGGGATTCACATCCAGATCCAGGGATGTCATTGTACCCCTATACTCCTCCCTCATCAGACCCATGATTGAGTACAATGCCCCATTTGGTATGTACCTCACCCGGCATTTGCAACAGCTTGGGAGACCACAAAAGTACCTCACCAAGAGGATCAAGGGTCTCCAACATATGTCTTATTCTGCCAGACTAAAGAAACTTCAGCTCTGTTCAGTAGCATACCACCTGCTCAGAGGTGATCTCTGCCTGACGTACAAGGCCATGTCCAATCAGGATCTGATGGACATGCTCCACCTCAAAAAATCCAAATCCATCAGGACCATGAGAGCTAAAGACTTAAACCTCGGCACAAGTATGAATAAGACATGCTGGAGGGATAGATTTATAACCCAGAGGCTTCCCATGCTTTGGAACAAGATCCCAGTTCGTATTAGGCAGAGCCCCTCACTGACTCTCTTTAAGAGAAATCTTGATGAGTGGATGGGAGATCGTAAGTTTACCCCAGGGGTCACATCTGTGTCACTGCTAGACAGGGGCACAGTAAACTAATTCTATTATATAAGGGGACCTTCATTGTGTCACTACTAGACAGAGGCACAGTATTCTAATTTTATTCTGTACATTTTTGTACCATTTGCTGGGGTGGCAAAAGCCACATCACTATGGCTAGCCTTACAAATGCCCCAGGGCAGATGAAACTACTATGAAACTATCACACCTAGTTGTGGTGCAGACCAGCTGGTCCAGAGAGTCTGTAACGATGATGTTGAGAATTTTCTGAGCATAGATGTCTGAGGATGTGTTAGTCTTAAAGATAAAGGAGGGCTCAGAGGCATAGCTGGTCACCCAGTGCCCTGTGGCAGTTCCTGAACTAGCACCTCTCCCCCTTGCTCATAGTAAAGAGCAGACAAAAAAAAATACTCTGATAGACTGTTCACAGCGGTCTTAAATGCAGAGCCCCTCCCAGGCACACTCCCTCCCTACTAGCAACAACACAAAATAATGTCATTCTGTACCAGCATTTCTAAAATGCAGGAATAGCACTCAGACTGCTCCCTCTGACATGTTGCATCCAGGGTACGTGCCCCCTTCTCCCCACCCTTACTACTCTATTTGGAGGGTCCTTACAGTCTCCTTTGAAAATATGAAAGTGACTCCACATTGGTTATGTAGGAGGCATGGGCTGAGGAGGATGCCATAGTTCTGTATGATATGATAAGGGGGTTTGTTAATAGTTTGATGGACATGGAGGAGTTCCAGGTCATTACCTTGTCTAACTAGCCAAGAGGTGAAATAACGTTTTAAGAATATGGAGACACTGCTGTCTTTAGTGTCTTCATTGATCTTGAACCAGTTCTCTGAGCTTTGGAGATCGGGGAGGCCACCTCTGGCAAAGCAGTTAGGCCGGTCTATCATTACTCCCAGGCTGACGTACATTGTGCACCCTTAAAATTATATGTAAAGCAAAGACAATTGTTGAAGTCAGTAATGTGTTGTTTTTACTGGAGTATCATTCATGGTGATGGAGTGGGTAGAATGTTATTCAAGGCTAGATTTATACCCTGGCTCAGACACACATTCCAAGAGCTCCATCATGTCTTTCTCCATATAGTACATGGTGCTTATGTCATAATTCATATACACGTGTGTACTATGACTGTGTCATACCTGTTCTTCTGGTGCATATGCTTGAGTGCATGCATAATATGGTGAATGCTGACACCTGATAGACACCTGACTGTGACTCACTCCTTCTCCAGCCTGGTGAGTGGTATATCAGTGTATCAAAGGGTCTAAAATGGTTTACCAGGGGGATTGCTTACACATGATCTCCGAGGCCTTCATCTATTTTCCTATATACTTCTCTGCACCCCAGTGTGCCTTTTATTATGCAATGTCAGTCTTCCATAAGGTGATACAATCCATAGATTATAGGTTCATAGATTAGTACTAGGCTAATTGCCCTTGTGGGCCATGCAATTAGCAAGGTTTATGTATTTAGAATGGGTAATTCTGGTGCTTCTTGTTTTCTAAATATGCAGGGGGGTCCATCAAAGTGGGGTCTGACAATGCCTTGTTTGCCATCATAGATCTCACCTCAGCAGCATGTAGGAGACATAATACAGAGCTAGGGAATTGAGATAGTCTGCATAGGACATGTTACACTACTTATGCCCTGTATTCTTTTAGTAAGGAACATCTCTGGGTGTTTTAGTTGTTGCATATCCCTGGTTATGTACATAACAAAGGGAACATTGTACTCACTGATAGGTCTGATGAATGCCAAATACAATGGATAAATGATTTTCTGGGACCTAGATACCATACCTTTGCTAATAAGTTGTACAACATAGAATGATTTCCTCACTACTGTAGATATGTGATGGCCAAATGTTAGATTACTGTCTAAGTGTGTCCCCTAGTCCCTGACTACTGGGTCAACTCTTAGTGGTGTGTTGTCAATATGATAGGTTCCTAGGGTGGATGACTACCCAAAAGATATGGGTATGCATTTGTTGGCATTTATTTTTAGTCCATGGCTCTGACACCAGTTAGCTGTCTGTGTCAGCCCTTCTTGGAGAACATTTGTGTCAGTGTGAGAGTCAATGATAGCTCCTAATTTGCAATAATCTGCAAATTTAGTCAGCCAGAGACCAGTGACACTGGTCTTGACTTTGGAGAAGTAAATGCCAAAAAGGAGCAGTCCAAAGACTGATCCCTGAGGGACTCCACTTGTAACTGGCCCCCTTGTAGACATGGATTCCCCAGTTCTAACTTCATGGGTCTTGTCTGTCAGCCAGCTGGCTATCCATGGGATGACATAAGGGACTGTACCTAAACTTCAACTACTTTTTATTGAGACAAAGACATTGAACAGTTTAATCATTGACCATTACGTTCATCGGCTCCTACTTCACCGACTCACCATAGCTGGCCAACATCGCAGACGTCAACGTAACCCTGTGAAGACCTAAATTAAATGTAGCATACAAATCTCTCAAGTTAAATATACAGTACACACTAAATTAAGTGAAACACTAATCCTTAGATTACTTCCCAATCAACTATAACAGTAAAGTATAGACAGAAAAATTGCAGAATTAATACAGCAAAATAAACTAACACACCAGGAATGATCTGTGATGTGTCAGCCTTGTTAGCTGTTTATAACCTGCCCTGCACACATTGCAGCTACACATTACAGTCTATTTATATTAAAGGTTTACTCAGCAAGCAGAGACATTCACTATAGCATTTTCTTCTTAATGTTAAAATGATATGTTTACAAGCTTACACAATACACAAATGCATGCGGAGATCATTGTAAGTGTAGCCACCTATACTGGTTCATAGGTTCATAGGTAGGTGCTAGGCTATCGGCCCAAGGCCCTACATAAGCCTAGCCAACAAGATTCCCTGGTTTACACCGCCCAAGAAAGTTATTTTCCTGTACCACTGTTGAGCAGAGACACAGAAGGGATCCCTGGGGTGTATTTCCTATTTTCCATCCACTCATCAAGATTTTTCTTGAAGAGTGTTAATGAGGAACTTTGCTTGACATAGATGGGTAGCTTGATCCAGAGTATGGGAAGTCTCTGGGACAGGAATCTATCCCTCCAGCATGTCCTGTTTATTGTGGTGACAAGGTTTAGGTCCCTAAAGCATGTAGGTCGGAGGGATTGGGATTTCTTTAGGTGTAGCATGTCCAACAGCTCTGGGGTTGACATAGCTTTGTATGTTAGGCAGAGATCTCCTCGGACTAGGCGATATGCTACAGAGTAAGGCTGGAGTTTTTTGAGATGGTCAGTGTAGGGCATTTGTTTGAGGCCAGTAATCCTCTTTGTGAGGTATTTCTGTGGCCTTTCCAGCTGCTGCAGATGTCTTGTGAGGTACATTCCAAAATGGGCGTTGTACTCTACAATGGGTCTAATGAGTGTCGAGTAGAGGGGACCAATGACCTCTTTTCTCCTGGATGTGAACCCTTTTATGATGAGGTGTGCCATGTAGAAGGACTTCCTGACTACTGTGGCAATGTGACTATCAAAGGAGAGACTACTGTCCACCTGGGTCCCAAGGTCTCTTATCACATATTCAGTGTTAAGTAGATTGCTGCCTATGTGGTAGTTCATGGGTACGGAATTTTTACCAAAGGGAATGACACTGCACTTTTTAGCATTGAGCTTGAGGCCATGGCTTTGACACGAGGCATCTGTCTCAACGAGGCCCTTCTGTAGGATGTCCACATAATTAGTGGACTTGACTATGGCTCCTAGTTTGCAGTCATCTGCGAACTTCATTAGCCAGAGGCCTTCTGTGTTAGACTGTACTTCAGAGCCATAGATACCAAACAGGAGAGGTCTCAGAACTGAACCCTGTGGTACTCCACTTGTCACTGGTTTGAGGTCAGATTTGGAGTCTGCTACTTTTACAGTGTGGGTTCTGTCAGTGAGCCAGTTGGCAACCCCTCTTGTGATGTAGAGATTTATACCTAGCTTAGTGAGTTTAGCTATAATTCCAGAATGGGGGAATGGTGTTGAAATCTTTGGCCAGCTCAGAAAAGGCTGTGTGAACCACCTTACCCTCATCTACGGCTTTGGTGACTGTCTCAAAGTATTTAATCAGGTTCAGGAGGCATGATTTGCCTTTCACAAACCCAAACTGGGTGGGATCCTGAGTTTGGAGGCTACCAATGACATTGTTTATGGGTTCCATGTTGATATGTTCCATGGCCTTGCAGACGAGGCTCGTCAGGCTAATAGGTCGATAGTTCCCAGGATCAGTGGTGGCTCCCACTTTGTGGAGTGGGATAACTGTTGCTGTGTGCCACTCAGTGGGCACAAAGCCTGATGCAAGGCTATTATTGAACATGGTGCTTAAGTGGGGAGCCAGTTCAGTCTGAAGTTTGTGTAAAATGCAACCTGGGAGGTTGTCTAGTCCCATGGATGCTGTGTTTTTGGCTTTAGAGAGTGCAGCTTTTCCCTGCGTAGTTGTGATTACAGGGACTCTGCATTCTTCCTGTATAGATTTGGGCCCTTTAAGGGGGTGAGAGGGGGGTAAAGTTAGCACTGAACCTATCTGCCAGGATGTTGGCAATATCAGTTGGTTCTGTAATTTTCATGCTGTTGTGCTGTAACGCAGAGCAGATCTGGTTGTTGCCCTCGAGATTCTTGACATAGCTATGGAATGCTTTGTGGTTGTCCTTAGAATTAGTGGTGATTTTGTTTTCATAGCTATCTTTGGAGGATCTTATAAGGGATCTCAGCTTCTTACTGAGGCTGACCAGGAAGCTCCTCCACCGATGGGATTTTACTCTCTTTTGCAACAGTTTCTTCCTTCTGTTGTACGGTTTGTTTATGGCAGGGGACCCCCAGATTGGCTTGCTTTTTATGGAGCCAGAAGATGTGGCAAATCTCCTGGCTGATAAATTCATCTCCAGCTTTACCTCTCTCTACCGCTCAACTTTTCCTCAGGAAATGCAATCAAATATAACTCCCCCTGCTATTACTAGAGAACGGGTCCTTAATGACTCTCTAAGGCCAAGAGCACTGCATCAATGGGCTCAAACAATATCCCAGGATGCCTTTTAAATAGCATGAAACATGAGCTGTCAGGGCCTCTGGAATTACTATTTAACTGTAGCCTCCAAACAGGCTTCATGCTTCATTAATGGAGAATGGCAACAGTCATTCCTCTGCACAAAAGTGGGCCATCTACAGACCCTGGAAACTACAGAGTCATAAGTCTTGCTAGTCTTATATGTAAAGCCATGGAAAGAATTATCAATGAGATGATCAATAGAGATATAATAAACCTCCAGACACTGGACCCAACCCAGTTTGACTTTATCAAGGGCAGATCATGCCTACTCAACCTGATGGTTGCCAAAGATTCCAAAGACAACCACAAGGCATTCTATAGTTATGTCAAGAATCTAAATGGCAATTCTCAGATCTGCTCTGAACTACAACAGAATGGCATTAAATATACTGATCCCAAGGATATTGCCAATATCCTGGCAGATCGATTTAGTGCCAACTTCACTCCCCTCTCACCCCCTAAAGGGCCCATCTCAATACCAAAATATTGCCAAATTCCGATAATCACAGCCACACAGGTAGAAACAGCACTCTCCAAAGCTAAGAATACAGCATCCATGGGACCAGATGACATCCCAGGCTGTGTACTACATGAACTACAAAATGAACTGGCACCCCACTTAAGTGTCATGTTTAATCATAGCCTCACCTCAGGCTTCATGCCCACTGAGTGGTGCACAGCTACAGTTATCCTGCTCCACAAGGGAGGATCCACCTTGGATCCCAGGAACTACCGTCCCATCAGTCTGACAAGCCCGATCTGCAAGGGCATGGAATGCATTCTCATGGAACTTATAAACAAAGACATTGGCAATCTCCAGACACTGAACCCCACCCAGTTTGGGTTTGTGAAGGGCCGATCTTGTCTCCTGAATCTGATTGACTTCTTTGAATCAGTCTCCAGAGCTGTGGACGAGGGTAAGGAGGTCCACACAGCCTATCTGGACCTTGCCAAGGCCTTCAACACCATCCCCCACTCTGGAATCATAGATAAACTTACTAAGCTGGGCATAAATCCCAACGTCACTCGATGGGTTGCCAACTGGCTTACTGACAGAACCCAGACTGTAAAAGTAAACAACTCCAAATCCAGCTCCAGACAAGTGACAAGTGGAGTACCTCAGGGTTCAGTTCTGGGACCACTCTTGTTTGGCATCTACTTATCTGAAGTACAGGCCAACATTAAGGGAATCTGGCTAACAAAGTTTGCAGATGACTGCAAACTGGGAGCCATTATTGAATCCCCAAATGATGTGGATATTCTACAAAAGGGCCTTACAGAAACAGTTGCCTGGTGCCAGAGCCATGGATTCAAGCTTAATGCCAAGAAATGTATAGTCATCCCCTTTGGAAAAAAACATGTACCCATGAACTACCACATAGGTGGCAGGACACTAAACATCGAAAGTGTGATGAGAGACTTAGGGACACAAGTGGACAGTGGTCTCACTTTCAATAACCACATCACCACAACAGTCAGGAAATCCTTCTACATGGCACACCTCATCACTAAGGGCTTTTCATCCAGAAAAAAGGAGGTCATTGTCCCACTGTACTCATCCCTCATTAGACCCATTATAGAGTATAATGCCCCATTTGGTATGTACCTCACAAGACATCTGCAACAGCTGGAAAGGCCACAGAAATACCTCAGTAAAAGAATCACAGGCCTAAAGCAGATGCCATATGCTGACCATCTAAAAAAACTCCAGCTATACTCTGTGGCATATCATCTTCTCAGAGGCAATCTCTGCTTAACATACAAGGCCATGTCAAACCCTGAGCTGTTGGACATGCTCCACTTAAAGAAATCCCAATCCCTCAGAGCCACACGCTCCAGGGATCTAAACCTTATCATCACAATAAACAAAACATGCTGGAGAGATAGGTTCCTGACCCAGAGACTCTCCATACTCGGGAATAGACTGCCCATACATGTCAAGCAGAGCACCTCATTGGCCCTCTTCAAAAGGGACCTTGATGATTGGATGGGAGACAGGAAATTCACCCCGGGGATCATGTCAGTCGCCCTGCTAGACAGGGGCCCAGAGAAGTAAATATTACGGGAAAAAATTTCCAGGGAATTGTTATGGCTAGGCTTGCATAGGCCTTAGGGCCGATAGCCTAGTACCAACCTATGAACCTATGGACTTCTTTGAGAAGGTAAGCTATGCAATGGATGTGGGCAAAATGGTTCATACTGCCTATCTTGACATGGCCAAGGCATTTGACATAATACCCCACTTGGGCATTGTTGACAAACTCAGGAGGTTAGGTACAAACTCCTATATCACCTGCTGGACACCCAACTGGCTCACAAACAGGACCCAGGAAGAGGCCAGTCACAAGTGGAGTCCCTTAGGGATCAGTCCTTGGACTGCTTCATTTTGGCATTTACTTCTCAGAAGTCAAGGTCAATGTCAGTGGTCTCTTGTTAACTAAATTTGCAGACAGTTCCAAATTAGGAGCTTTCATTGAATCCCACACTGACACAAATGTTCTCTAGGAGGGGCTGACACAGACAAACAACTGGTTTCAGAGCCATAGACTAAACAGTAAATGTCAACAAATATATAATAATATCCTTTTGGAAATCATTTGTTCCTGGTGACAATCATATTGATAACACACCCCTTAGAGCTGACCCAGTACTCAGTTACTCAGGGACACACATAGGTAGTAATCTAGCCTTTGACCATCATGTGTCTGCAGTAGTGAGGAAATAATTCTATGCTGTGCAACTTATAAACAAAGGTATGGCATCTAAGTTCAAACAAGTTATTGTTCCACTGTATTTAGCATTCATCAGACCTATCACTGAGTACAATGCCTCCTTTTGGTATGTACCTAAACAGACATATCCAACAACTGGAATGTCCCCACAGGTTTCTCACTAAAATAATACAGGGCATAAGTAAAATGCCCTCTGCAGACCCCCTCAAGACCCAATCCCCGTATTCTGTCTCCTACAGGCTTTTGAAGGGAGACCTATGCCTGGCATACAGGGCACTGTCAGACCCCACTCTGATAGTCCTCCTGCATATCCACAAAACAAACAGCACCAGAATTATCTGTTCTAAAGACTTAAACCTTGCCTGTGATATAAATAGGACCTGCTGGAGAAACAGGAAAGTATCCCAGAGATTACCCAGTCTATGGATCAGGCTTCCTATCCATGTGAAGCAGAGTTCCTCCCTAAATCAATTTTAGTGCAACTTGGAAAACTGGATAATCAGAAATTCATCCCTGGTTTGGCACCTATGTCTCTAATGGACACATTCAAACTTTAAATGGTTCATCTCCCAGACCCATGCTCGCACTTATTGAGGGTATCAGAACTTGTCAGAGATTTGGGATGCATGGCTAGGCATAAAAAGGCCCTTGTGGTCGTTAGCCTAGTAAACACATATGAACCTATAAACTCACATAGTATCCTGTTTTTTATTTATTACAATTCACAAATGTGTTTAAACTGCTAATACTATAATAATACTATATAATGCTAGGCTTCAACCTAGCATTATGGACAGTTGGACTACCCTTGTTTCTCCTGCTACCCTGGTTGACTTGGGTCATTTGAGGCAGTGTAGCAATTGCCTCACGTACACAGAAAACATCTACTAATAACAGAATGTAGTACAGAGTGTGAGAGATGTATTTACACCAAGAATCTACAATCCATGCTCTCTCTCACTCAAAACAGTAATACGGAGAAGGCTGTCCACTCACCCACCACCACATATTCACATAGTACCACATCTCATACACATACCACTACTTGTACACATAGTATGCATCAAACATGTAAATCCACGTACGTGGAGGTTTTCTCAAAAAACTTACCAAAACACCAGAGACCTTCAAAGCACAAGACTGCTACAGCTAACATAGTCCCCACAGCACCCATGACACATAGCAACACCAGTGTCTCACCGACAAAGCCCGTAAGGTATAACACTCAAAAACAAGTTTTCTTGTTATTGGAGACTCAATAGTGAGACACACAGATGTCCAACTCACCAGGATGGACAAGGAGAAAGTCGCGGTCAGCTGACTGTCTGGTGCCAGGATCCGGTGCTAGGATTCATCAAATATGCATGTACTCGGGTCTCTCAGCAACCAGTACCATTATGACTGTGTCGTAGTTCATGTTGGTGTGAATGACTTGAGACATACCTCACTGGCTATATGAAGAGATACATGGTTGAGTGCTCTGACAATGTGTCCCAGGCAGGTATGTCCCTAGCCTCAAGTGAAATAATACCTTCACCTAGAATTATGCCACAGTATAAACAAAACATGATTGATTTCAATACTTGGCTCAGTTTTTGGTGTCATTCAAAGGGGATTGAGTTCATGTCAGCCTGGGAAGCCATGGTAGACAAACCTCACTGCTTTGCCAGAGACGATTTGTATCTGACACCCCTAGGCTTTCTGCTGCTGGCAAAGGCTCTTGCCTCCCCAACTATGCCTTTTTTCAGCAAGGACTTGAAAACAATGTTACCGACATGAAATTAACCAATCAGAACAAAATAATGGTCATGCTGCTAAATGCTAGGAGCTTAAGCCAAAAACTGCACTCCCAGGAAGCATTTATATCACTAGAAGATGTAGATGTCGGTGCAGTCACAGGAACCTGGTTTAATGTCTCAGACAGTACCCCAGCCCTGCAAGGATACAATGCCTTCCACCTGTTTCGACTGGAGAATGAACATGTGAAAACCAAAGGCGGCAGTGTTTCAGTCAATATTAGAGATAAATTCACCTCCCATCTAGATAGACTGGACATCTCTATGGAGTTACTCCAGGTCCACATTACAGTGGGTAACACCTCCATTCAAGTCTTAGCCAATTATAGATTCCCCTCCATGGGTCATGACACCCATGAAGCCTACGTAACCAAAATGAAGACAATCCAAATTTTACTGAGCACACTGGTGGGATGCCTCTGCACTGGCCCAGTAAACAAGGAGGCTCAATCCTCACCACTATCACCAATGAGGGATGTACACATTGGGAGGATGACAAGTATGCACACACAGTAAAGTATAATTTTCCTTAAGAGCACACAGAGATCACAGTCAGTCTGGGGTTGGTTTCACCCCAGTAAGACTCCGCATTGGCACAGCTATAGGGTTAAGATCTCAGCCGAGACGTCAAGCCAAAATTGTTGGTACACATTGGGAGGATGACAAGTACACACACACACAGTAATGTACAATTTCCCTTAAGAGCACACAGAGATCACAGTCAGTCTGGAGCTGGTTTCTCTCTCTTTCTCCAAATCTCCAATAAGACTCCCAACTGGCACAGCTATAGGGTTAAGATCTCAGCTGAGTGGTCAAAGCAAAATCTCCAGCATCCTCTCTGTCCAACCAGTGCTTTGTGTCCCTGCCCAAGTAGCTGACACACACACACTTGACATTTGATTTATATACAAAGACACACAGACACTCCTGAAAAAGGCTGGCACAGGTTTACTAGCTATGCTCCCTTCGGCCCAGACTAAAAGGCAGTTATCACTGCCACCAACCAGCTCTTTATCAGGTACTATAAGGCCCTTACAAAGGGTGACCAGTTCTACTGTGTAATGTTACTATTATCCAAATGGTAAGTGTGACCAAGGCTAAGGGTATTGGAGTGGCCTACACAGTGTCACCAAATAAATATGCAAGTATTCTAAGAGCTAAAATATCTCTAAACAAACCAGCTACAATTAAAAGGTTTACATTTATTTAATAATAAATAATAACAGAACAAGACAATATTCAATAACAACACAGTGACTACAGAGTACAGAATCACAGGAAATATTTTAAAACAACAATTCAGGATAGTCTCAAATAAATACAGAAAGCATCTAAACTAATCTTTTACTATATTCCTATCTATATCTAAGAAAGATTACTGTACCCTGATTACATACCATTAGCAAGGCAAGTACTGATGAGAGGATGTTTCCAGGTCCAACGATAAATACAAAATGCACAGTCTCTGAGAGAGTTCCCAAATTAATATCAAAACATTACTGCTGGGTAAGCTGGATGATATCACTCTTTGTCACCTGCCTTCAGTTCCCAGGCTAACAGAAACAGAATTTAGCACCTTTGTGTCAAAAATAAATACCTCTCAGAAGTTTGCCTAGAACTGGAAGTCGTAAAACAGTTAAGCACTTTTACATTTTAAACCTAGTAATTATTTCTGTTTTAAGGCAATAGAAAAACTTCTAGCTTTAGACATCCTGTCTTCTTGCTGAAACTAAGATAACACAATCCTAAACAATTTCAACTTATTTTTTTTGAGGGTTTGCAAGTTAACTCTGTATGTTCCGTCTTCTAACATTAATATATTTATATACATTTCTATTCTTTTCCAGTTGGGTATGCTGTGGTTACTGTCTTGAAGCTCAAGTAGATAACATACAGTTCAACACACACTTCTGCACCAGTAGTTTAATATACACATAACATATAGTTCACATTTGACATATCATAGCATTTGTAAGACAAGCCTATGGATCATATTAATATTCACAAATGACATATGATTATTTACAAAATTCCAGATACCTGGGCTGGCAGTGTCACATTTCTATATAAATAATATTAATATTTTCATGTGACATATAATTAGTTACAAAATTCCAGCTAAATGGGCTGGCAGCATTTCGGTTTGTAACAACTGGTTATGGTGGATTTCAATTATCCCACCATCAAATGGAAAACCCACGCTAGCCCAACCTCTCTACCACAAAAGTTCCTTGTCTTTGTGAATTCAAATGTCCTGGAAAAAATTGTCCATACCCTGAAAGAGGAGCAAACATTCTAGATCTGATCCTCACCAACATGTCAAACAGGTGCACTGCTGCAAATGATGGATAGTCATTAGTTAAAACTGACCAAAAATCAGTAACCTTCGAGCTGACCCTAACAGCAGAAGTCACAAGGGATGAAATCACACTAAAAAACTTCATCAAGGCAAACTATACCCTCCTAGGTGAAGGTATAAATGCATTCCAAGCCCCACCCAAAGCTGGATGTGGTAACTACCCCAAAGTTTACACTAAAGCCCTGTACAATTACTTGCATAAGTGTATAAACTCAGCTGTACCAGAAAGAATCAAAGCCATAGCCCCAAGTAAAAACAAGCTGCCATGGTGGAAAGTTAGCATCAACAAACTCTACAGTAAATGCAAAAAGCTGATGTCCAAAGCACAGGCCCCAACAATGGAAAAGCACCCTCCTCAGCCTCAACAAACAAATAAAACAACTTGTCAAGTCCTCTAAGAGCTCTTTTGAGAGAAACCTTGCAAGTACAGCCAAGGATAACCATAAGGTCTTTTACAGCTACATACATAACCTAAAGGGTAAGACCCAAACCTGTCCAAAACTAGTGGCCAATAGTATCACACACACTGACCCCCACAGAGATAGCAAATCTGCTAACGGATAGGTTTGGTGAAAATTTCACTCCCTTATCCCCCCTAACTTACAATAAACCCTATCCCAAACTTACCCCCCACCCTGCATATCTGAAGAGCAGGTCCTCAAAGCTCTGTCCAAGGCAAAAACACAGCCTGTATGGGACCAGATGACATCCCAGGCTGTCTTCTAAGCAGGCTAAAACATGAACTAGCATCACAGGTCCCTATTAGATGAATGAAAGATCAAGATTTCGAATGGCTTAAAAGTCGAAAATGCCATTCTTCGAGATCACTATTGCGAGATCATGGTACAGTGAGGATCGGAAAATTTGCTGTTTCCTCACTATAGTGCAATCTCAGAGTTGGCATATATAATTAGCGGGGGTGTGGGGGGGTGCACCCCCCCCCCCCACAATAACAATTTTAAAGAATGGGATTTTTGACTTTTCAGCTGTTCGAGATCTTGATTTTCCATTTATATAATAGGGACCCAGCATCACCACTAAGTACCCTTTTCAGTCACAGCCTAACCACAGGCTTTGTTCCTGCAAAAGGAAGAACAGCTATAACTATTCCCCTCCATAAAGGTGGACTGGCAATAGACCCGGGGAATTACAGTCCCATAAGCCTGACCAGCCTTATCTGTAAGGCCATGGAACATATCATTATGGACCTCATAAATAAAGACATAGGTGACCTCCAAACCCTGGATCCTACCCAATTCAGCTTCTTGAAGGGCAGATCTTACCTGTTAAATCTGGTGGATTTCTTTGAAAGTGTAACAAAGGCCATTGATGAGTGCAAATCTGTGCACACAGCATACCTCGACTTGGCAAAGGCTTTCAACATAATCCCACATTCAGGCATTACCGATAAACTTAGCAAACTGAATGTAAACCTGTTTGTTGTAAGATGGGTTGCCAACTGGCTCACAAACTAGACACACACTATCAAAGTGGGTGAATCTACATCAACCAGTAGACCTATTACCAGTGGGGTGCCACAGGGGTCAGTGTTGGGTGTCCTACTGTTTGGTATATACTTCTCAAAAGTTCAAGTCAGAACTAAGGGGTTTTGGCTGACCAAGTTTGAAGATGACTGCAAACAAGGTGCAATCATTGAATCCCCAAATTATGTCAATGTACTCCAGGAGGGTCTCACACAGACCAGTGACTGATGTATTAGTCACGGTCGCAAACTAAATGCAAAGAAATGCATCATCATTCCCTTTGGTACAAACAATGTTCCTTCACACTATCAAATCAACAACAATACCCTAAGTGCCCTAAGCACCCATGAAGTGGTAAGGCACCTGGGATCACAGGTTGACTGCAACCTTAACTTCAACCACCATGTGTCTATCATAGTAAGGAAAGTGTTCCATGTAGCACATTTGATTAGTAAAGGCATTGCCTCAAGAGCAAAAGAAGTTATAATCCGCCTATACTCAGCACTTATCCCACCCATAATTGAGTATAACAATACATTTGACATGTACTGTACTAAGCACCTGCAGCAATTAGAGATTTCTCAGAGGTTTCTAACAAAGAAGATCAATGGGATCCAGCATGTGCCTTACACAGACCCACTAAAGACCCCATCACTGTACTACATATTGTATAGACTTCTTAGGGGAGATTTATATCTGGCCTATAGAGCAATCCAAGACTCAAACCTAATGAACTTATTGCATATCTGTAAATCAAATGGGTCTAGGGCTACCCATTCTAGGGAATTAAATATGGCCTGCAGTTTAAATATGACATGATGGATGGACAGATTTATCTCCCAGTGACTGCCATGTCTTTGGAACAAGGCTACCAATTCATGTGAAACAGAGCACCTCCATGACACTGTTCAAGAGGAACCTGGACGAGTGGATGGGGCACCCTAAATTCTTACGAGGGATAGTGCCCACAACCCTCCTGGATATGGGCAGTCATCACTAAATGCAATCTTGGGTGCTGACTAGCATGTCTATGGTTTACATTGGATTGAAATGGATAGGCTTAAAATGACCTCATCCCAAGTTATAAAGACATGCATCTAGTGTTTTTCTCCTAGGCCTCTGGTGAAAATTGGCTTTGTTCCAAGTCAGACTTCCCAGTAAATAAATATTCCCTAATATTTTTAAATGCCCCCATTATGTTTCTCTCAATACAGATTTGTTTTATTTTCATTGGTAAGTAGTAGCAACATACCTTGTTTTTCTATTTCCCTCTCTGGCTCTTTCATGTTCCCTCACCATCTGCTTCCAACTAAATGCATATCATTGATTAAGCATCATAATATATATATATATATATATATATATATATATATATATATATATATATATATACAACAACTGCAATCCCTCCTAGCAGTTGAAGCCTGGCTTACTAACGCACAGCTAATTTTAAATCCCCCCCAAAAAATCTTATGATATTCCAACTCACTAAAACAATTATAACTCCTAATACTTTTAACATTATATCACTAAATAACACCATTATCTCCCCAACTCCACACACCAAACTCTTAGGTGTGGAAATTGACAGTAATCTAAAGTTTGACATCCATATTTCACAAACAGTTAAAAAAGTACACACAAAATTAGGAACCCTATATAGAAACAAATAGTACTTCACGAAAAATAATAAAGCTACCATTGCCCAATCCCACTTAATTTCAGCTTTACTATATTCAGCTCCCATACTCACAAACCTTAAGAAAACTGAGCTTGCAAAACTTGAATTCGGCTATAACAAAATTGCCTGATTTGCTTCAAACTTAAGAGCTAGAGCCCACCACTGCAATGCTCTCAAACAACTCAACTGGCTTGAGCTCCCATGCATCCTTCATTACAACCAGTTAACTATAGGCCATGAAATACTATATGAACCTGAAAAAGTACCTGCCCTACAAACCATAGTTCAACCCTATACTAACAGTAGAACACTAAGATCTATTAGCAAGCAACAAATAAAAGTTAGCACTAGCAAAAATCAAGCTGGGGACTCCCTCTTCTCTAACTACATTGGAAAAATCTGGAATGCTTTACCAGAAAACATTACTTCTATTACATCTACTGCCCACTTTAAATCAACCCTAAAACAGCACCTGTTGAACAGATGGCTGTGCTCTTGTTCCACCCCTGACTAATCCTCTCCTATCACCACTAGCCTGATTTGAACTAACTATAGCCACTAGCCCTATCTAACATATAGGCCCTACCATACTAACACCACTCAAACTTCTTAATTTAAAATCTGAGGACACTCAGAATTAGCCTTAGCACCCTTTCTCTTCAGCTACACATTATATAGTAAACACTACATTGCTGTACTGCTCATTCATCTGTTAAATGTGTTCCAATGTTATGATTCTAAACTAAGGTATTAACCAAAAATGTAGAGTGTGTACAAATGTAGTCTATGTACAACTTGAATCCACCTTATAGGTCCTTCAGAAAACGGAAGATAAGAGGTTTGTTTAAAAAAAGTTTTAATGCACAATCCACAACCTGACCTTGCAAAAATATATTATGTAGTAGAACTTTATGACACTGAACTGCTTATTCATATGTAAATGTGTTCTACTATTATGATTCTTAAACTAATATATTAACTCCAAATGTAGACTATGTACAAATGCAGACTGTGTATAATCTGACCTGCAAAGATGCTATCCAGAATGACTAATACCAACTGTATGTAAACTATCTGTATGTAAAATAACTGTATGTTAACCATCAATATACGTTACCTCTGTTCGTCTCTTGTTTCATGTGGAGCTTTTCTCCCCAGGCCTCCACTGAAAATGAACATGTGTCCAGTTGGACTTTCCCGGTAAACAAAAGTAAAATAAAAATAAACAATATATATATATATATATATATATATATATATGCGTCTGCGTGTGTGTGTGTGTGTGTGTGTGTGTGTGTGTGTGTGTGTGTGTGTGTGTGTGTGTGTGTGTGTGTGTGTGCGTGCGTGCACTTCATATAGGGGGTTTGAAGTTTGAAACTACAATTTCAAGTCAGGGATCCCAGTCCTCTGTATCCCTTAGGCTGTATCACTCTCAGTTTACTCTTGATTGCTTTTAATAATTTGAGGGTCCCACATTTCTTTCTCAGGAATGCCCATCCAGCATATAATACCAGGGGAACAAAGAACATTTTTATGGTTTGTAACCTACCTGTCATATCCAAAGCTTTCCCCTTCCACCTTCTTATTAATTCCAAGATATTTTTCTCTGTATCTTTGCACATATCTTTTGTTGCTATTTCCACTATGTTACCAATCTAGACCCCCAGATTTTTAGTTGTGTAATGTCTCCCTAAAATGTGAAACTTCTGTACTAGGTAAACTGTAGGCACATAGTTCACAACTATTGCTTTCGTTTTCAAGATATTAATTTTGCAGCTTGATATACTGCCAAAACCACACAAAAAGGAAAAATGTCATAGGGTATCAGCCTTATGGTTGGTGTTATAAAGTAAAACATCATCGACAGACAATGCAATTGTTTCCTGTATGCCAGACCAACCATAGCTAGAATCTCTAATCCCAGATGCCAAGGGTTTCAAATACATGGTAGACAACAATGGTTTGAGAGGTCACCCCTGCTTAGTCCTCTTAGTAATCTGAAAAGTATAGTTATGAAAACAATCAAGATTCAATACTGAGGCTGATTTATATGCTCCCAGATCTGCTGGGTCCTTCCCTTCCTTAGGTAATATCATAGTGATAGCCTCCCTCCAAGATCCAAAAATGTGGCCTCCCTGTAAGATAGCATTAAACACTGTAGCCGAAATTTGTGTAAGCAACATCACTGCTTCCCTCCATATCACTGCCAGCACACTCTCGGACTCTGACAACTTCCCCCTGGCTGCCTTCTCACGGAAGGATTCACTTCCTCCAGAATGACAGGCTTATTCTGACAACTTCCCCAGGGGCTGCCTTCTCACCAAAGGATTCACTTCCTCCAGAATGACAGGCTTACTCTGACAACTTACCCCCGGCTGCCATCTCACCGAAGGATTCACTTCTTCCAGAATGACAGGCTTACTCTGACAACTTCCCCCCGGCTGCCTCCTCACCGAAGATTCACTTCCTCCAGGATGACAGGCTTACTCTGACAACTTCTCCCTGTCTGCCTTCTCACCAAAGGATTCACTTCCTCCAGGATGACAGGCTTATTCATGTCTTTTTCTTCCTCCCTACTTGCTTCAGGTATCTGAAGGTTATCTAAAACAAAATGTGTTTTTTTCCTTCCCTGGATCCTTCTTCAGTATTTAGAATCCAAAACAAAATGTGTTTTTTCCTTCCCTGGATCCTTCTTCAGTATTTAGAATCTAAAACTAAATTTGTTTTTTCCTTCCCTAGATCCTTCTTCAGTATTTAGAAACTAAAACTAAATTTGTTTTTTCCTTCCCTAGATCCTTCTTCAGTATTTAGAATCTAAAACTAAATTTGATTTTCCTTCCCTAGATCCTTCTTCAGTATTTAGAATCTAAAACTAAATTTGTTTTTTCCTTCCCTAGATCCTTCTTCAGTATTTAGAATCTAAAGCTATATTTGTTTTTTCCTTTCCTAGATCCTTCTTCAGTATTTAGAATCTAAAACTAAATTTGGTTTTCCTTCCCTAGATCCTTCTTCAGTATTTAGAATCTAAAACTAAATTTGGTTTTTCATTCCCTAGATCCTTCTTCAGTATTTAGAATCTAAAACTAAATTTGATTTTCCTTCCCTAGATCCTTCTTCAGTATTTAGAATCTAAAACTAAATTTGTTTTTTCCTTCCCTAGATCCTTCTTCAGTATTTAGAATCTAAAACTAAATTTGTTTTTTTCCTTCCCTAGATCCTTCATCAGTATTTAGAATCTAAAACTAAATTTGTTTTTTCCTTCCCTAGATCCTTCTTCAGTATTTAGAATCTAAAACTAAATTTGATTTTCCTTCCCTAGTTCCTTCTTCAGTATTTAGAGAGGCCAGGTGTCTCTGAGAGACCTCAAATATTTTCATTGTCTCTATTTATGCAGCTTAATGAAGGGCCCCTCACTTTAGAGACATACAAATTTACATTTTGCTCTCTTAGTCTCTTGACCAATATCTTGATCAATGCTGGCCTTGTATCAAAGTGGGTGAGCTTCAGCATAACTTTTCTGTATTGACTTAAGTTCAGTGCTCTCATTCCTTCCTTGCCCTATTCAGTTTCTCTCTATCCTCTTCTTTTATTCTCTCTCCTTTGGATAGTAAATTTGGATTGTTTGCAACCCATTCCTGTATCTCTCGTGTATCACCTTTCCTTACTTTTTTCCAATTCTCTCTTTTCCCTATTTCTAATCTTGATACCCTACTGTCTCTTAAAGGCATCTCACTTAACATCTAAGTTTTAGATTTCAGCCAATAGCTGCCTTAAGTGCCCCTTCATTCAAACCTGGACTCCATGCCTAAGATCTTTCTTATATCTAAAGTTCATAGGTTCAAAGGTTCATAAGAGGTTACTAGGTTAATGGCCCTAGAGCCCTTGCAAGCCTAGCCATAGTTATCCCACGTTACCCCAATTGTCAGTGGTTAGGTGAGTGAAGTTTGCTGAGGTGAGGTCTATGGTAGTTCATATTAACTTTCTCTGTCCAGGAGGAACATGGGCACCACCCCAGCAGTGAATTTGTGATTACCCATCCATTGATCTAGGTTGCATTTGAAGAGGGTCAGGGAGGGGCTCTGTGTCGTGTGAATTGGAAGCTTGTTCCAGAGAAGTGGCAGTCTCTGGGAGATGTATGTATCTCTCCAGCATGACCTGTTCATGTCAGAGGCTAGGTTAAGATCCATGGAGTGAATGACCCTCCTGCAGTTTGATTTACGAATGTGTACCCTTTCATTTAGGGCTGAGTCAGAGACGAACATGTCACCTCTTAGCAACCGGTAGGAGACAGAATACAGTGACAGGGCTTTTAGACTTTCCATGTAAGACTTGTGTATCCTAGCTTAAGTGCACCAGAAACTGACATAATGGTCCACCGTGCCAGTTTCTGGTGGG
Source organism: Protopterus annectens (assembly GCF_019279795.1). NCBI lineage: Eukaryota > Metazoa > Chordata > Ceratodontiformes > Protopteridae > Protopterus > Protopterus annectens. Next base: position 1,517,416,913 of record NC_056726.1, on the reverse strand, counting down.
AATGGCTCCACTAGGATCGGTACGTGGTCAGAAAGTACAAGGGATGAGTATAACTTTTTCTCACCAGGCTGTAGTGCTCTGCAGCGATATAAAATCTGTCCAATCTGGACTATGGCTAGTATTGGAGGAAAAATAAATATATTATCTGTTTCCTCATACTATAATGGGTATTGACTCAAGCAACCTACAAAATATAACAAAATAGTTTGCTTCCCTACACATATATTCAAAAGAGAACATTTTTGACATTTAGAACTAAACATGAAAAAATGCCGGTAACATGTGATATCATGTTTTATTGAAGGAAACAAGGGAAACGTAAAGAATTTGCCAAAATGGATCAGTATTATAAAACTCCTTTGCTGCAATCAATGTCAGCAGAGGAAATGCTTTGGCAAATGCTGAATTAAAGGCAATACTGCGGTCTATCCATAACCAGTCAAACAGGTCTTGTCATGAAGTGATGCAAATTATTGTTGTAGTACTCACTTAGGTGTCTGCAGTGGGGATGAGAGAGAAGATGAGATTAGACTACCAAATTGACTTATGCAATGCATAATATATGCAGGTAAAATTCTAATAATAAAATACAAAATTGAAATACACACGGGAAGACATACAGATCTCTGCCTATGCTCAATCATTCTAAAATACTGAGATCTAAAAAACATTGTTAATGACATATTCCAGCCTGTCTGAATAATGGGAGTGCCAAGTAGTTATTTCTGCAAATTGAGCAAACATGACTCTTGTGTCCTGAAACCATGCATGTGTCTGACATTGAAACCAGTTTTGAAGCTTACGATACACGAGGGAAGAACTTGACAGTTGTTTCTTCTAATATTATATCATACTTAGTAAACAAAATAGTGATGTCACATGTACTGCAAATTCCTGCGGAGTGATAAAATCAAACAAATCAGAGTGGTGTCAGTAATAACTTACTTCAGAGTAGACACCTAAATACCTTTTTCCATTAATGGCCAACAGTAAGATAATTACAAGAAATAACCAGAAACAGTCATACCATTTGAAAATTCAATAATCCGAGTTATGTAATATCAATACACTGTCATAACAGATGAGGAATAACTTTGGAAATTGCATTCATGGACTGATGGATTCATTGTCACCAACTGCATCATTCCTCATCATGAATTCATACAGGTATGGCATGAGCTTTATTTCATTTCAACAGATGGCAGTGAAGTCAGAATGTTTTGTTACACATCTACCTCTCAACCTGTTAATGCAAAAAATCTGGACAAAGCTTGACAAAATGGGGGTACAAACAGGGACATATTTTAAATATTGCTCTTATAAACTTAGAAAGTTGCTAGAGTAACAGGATTTGTTTTAATATACATTTTCTGAAGGATTTGAAGTCTGAAACTCAAATGTATGTCATCATTTGGTGACTTCAATCCTGAGATCATCCCAGTGATTTGCCAGGAAAAAAGAGGAACAGGCCAAAAATATGAGTCAAAAATCTGGACATTCTGCCAAAATCTGTACAGTTGAGAGGTAGATGACCTGCAGATGTAATGTTGGAAAACTGATCACAAACCACTGGGTCATACCAGCAGCACCTGTTTTCCCCGGTGGTCTGCAGCATTCAACAGATGCCACACCAATACCTAAAATGGAATGAAGTATATCAAATGAATTACAGTATGTAGGACATAGGTCGAGTTACATGCATTCCGTGGTACAGTTACAGAAAACAAGGATCGTTCATTTAAAGGGAATTCATGGAACAGGGCCAACTTCTTTGTGCAATGACTCAGGCATTTTGCAGAATGACAAAAAGGGTGCATTCTTAATGTCATTTCACATGACACTAGTGGGAAATCTGGACAACAGCCATTGGTATTTTAGTGCACTGACTAGATTACTTCAGTTTTCAAGGCTAGATTTGTCAGCATGACCAAATCAGTAAATACCCTTGATTCACATACGCTCAAACAAACGGACAAATGTAAATTATAGTACAACCACAGGTTCATATATATACTAGATTAATGACCACCAGGGTCTTTATATGGCTAACTACACAACTCAACCTAACTGTGTCCCTTCGTATCATAGGCATTTATTAGGAGGGGTATATTAGGAAGTTTCTAAAGGTTATGTGCGGGGGATATGTTACTTTTGGCATAGTTACTGTTTGCCTCTGTCTACTAGAGACATGGAGGACAGACGAGGGGTGAATGTATGATTTCCTATCCATTGGTCAAGGTTACACTTCAATAGGATTAGGGATGGACTCTACTTCCCACAGACAAGGAGCCTGTTCCAGAGAATGGGGATCCTCTGAGTCACATATCTGTCCTGTGAAGATGTCCTATTTATGTTGCAGGCAAAATTTAAATCCTTGGATTTAGTAGTTCTGATGCTATTCATTTTGGGGATGTGTATCATACGTACAAGCAGGGAATGCCAAACTAAAAATAAAATGATCTGACAAAGTACAGGAGTGCGTTCTTGTGGTCCCTATTGTCTACTGTAGAATGATGGCTATGGTTAGTAAAACTGCACAAAGGAGAACTGAGCAAAGATCCTCACAGAGGCTCATAACTGTGGGGAAGAGCTGGATGTTGGACTTTGCATGAAATGCAAGAAGCTCATCCCATGCTACATCTGATAATTTCCAGACTGGTAGTATGGAAAAGCCAGTGAATATTAAAACATGTTAACAATATGGAGAGTAGAGCTCATGCATAAAACACATAGAAATAACTAAGTATGAAAAAAATAATCAGAAGCTACTGTGCCCTTCCTTTTACCTCTAGCTTGTGGTATACAGTCTGCGAAACAATCTACCAACAGTTGTCTTTTGCTTAGTGGTGGCCTGTCTATTTTGCTTTGGTAATACTATATCACTTACTACTAGGAATGACAATCTGTAACCTGAAGCATTTAACTCTGCTTGGATTAATCACATTATATTACCTTTCCCTTTGTAATCACTGATGGAAGTTACCTTTCTTCCTTTGTCAATTTTGTCAAATAAATTAGATTGAGAAGAGGCTTTAATAAAACAATTTTTTACAGTTGGAATCTGGAAGCTAAGATAAAACTACATATAAACAGGACCTGTGGGAGAGATAGGTATGTATCCCAGAGACTACGCCATCTATGGAACAGGCCCCCATCCATGTGAAGCACAGTTCCTCCCTAATGCAATTCAAGTGCAACTTGGACAATTGGATCATTTCTGTGGCTCTGCTTGACAGGGGCACAGGAAAATTATTTTCTTGGGTGGCAAAAACCTGGGTACCTTTTTGGCTAGGCTTATATAGGCCCTATGGCCAATATTGGCATCAATACATTTTGCCAGAGGCTCTGTGATGGAGCCCACTGATGCCACTATTGGTCATAATGGTGGATCACACACGTTTGAGTGTAATTTAGGTATTCCAAAAATGATATAGTAAAGAGACACAGTGGTTTATCTGAGACTGACGCTATGCTGATTCATGAAGTCATGGACATTGTTTTTAGTACCTACCTATGAACCTATGAACCTGTGGATGGCAAACCAGAAATTCATCCCTGGTATGGCACCTATGTCTGTAATGCAAAGAGGTAACCTGTTAATGGTTCATCTCCCAGGCCCATGCTTACAATTATCAAGGGTATCAGAACTTGTCAGAGATTTGGGATGAATGGCTAGGCTTAAAAAGGCCCTTGTGGTCGTTAGCCTAGTAAACACCTATGAACCTATGAAAACACCTGAGTTTGCTGTTTCACAGCCCATCCCGTGGTGCTGAGGTAGTGAAGCATCACAAACGAAACTAGAATAAAGAATTAATGTGGGACTGTTACTGATGTTAGAAAGTCCTGGAAAGAAAATAATCTGAAGTGTGGGTTACTGCCAGTGGCAACAGCTGGCAACAGGTAAGTAATGCAAAAGTAGTTTGCACAAGCAATCCACGAAGTGAGACATCAGAAACACACTAACTCCTGTTCATAACTAGTTATTCAAAGAATTTTCAAAATACAATCCTGCAAATGGACAGAAGCAGTTACAGTTAAAATTATAAGGTAATATCTTTGAGGAATTCAAGAACTCAAGAGGATAAACTATATGAAAAATATGTATGTATCTCTCGCTCGCTCTCTCTCGGATTTCATGTGCATTACACAATCATATTTTATTTGTTATATTTTACATATGTATTTCATGTATAAGTAGATCCATACATAATATGTCTGTTTATTTATTTATTTATTTATTTGTTTTCCATGGACTTTTTTCCAACTCAACCCAGGAGCAATGTCTGGTTAAATAACTTGGTCAGAGTCACACAGGCAATGGAAGCCGAATAAATCAAACATTGCACCTCTGGACCCAGGAAACAGCTTGTTAACAGATCCTTAATATGTTTAATGTTAATGTTTAATATGCAATGTAATATTTAGTATGTGAACAGGACATTAGAGACAAATTACAAAGTAAAAAAAACAGGCAATTTTTTAATTTGTCCTTGCAGGAGAAATCCGTATTAACAACTATTACCCAGGACACAGACATTAGGTGCATGCATCCGGACAAAGGGGGTGGATTAATTTTTATGTATAACTTGGACTATCAAGGTAGGATGTTTAAATTACTTAATGACACTAATGTTTACAGCAGTGTATCCTTAAACAAAATAAACATCACATATAGAGGCATTCAGGTTGTGCTTGATGAACTTTTGTTGTTCAACCATATTTCAATAGATTTGTACAACTTTTTAATGGTGAAAGAACTTACTATCCCAAGGTTCTTTGGAATACCTAAATTACACTCAAACCTGTGTGATCCACCATTACGACCAATAGTAACCAAACATATACTTCCACACACTGCAAATTTCAGCAAAATAAATCCACCGTTTGTTAGGATAAAAAGAATTTAATGCGTACAATGCTAAATTTTATGTTGAGCGCTTTCACTCGTCACAGCGAGTTTCATCAGATTGTTCTGATGAAACTCGCTGTGACGAGTGAAAGCGCTCAACATAAAATTTAGCATTGTACGCATTAAATTCTTTTTATCCTAACAAACGGTGGATTTATTTTGCTGAAATTTGCAGTGTGTGGAAGTATCTGTTTGGTTTTTGTGGACGTGAGGAATTGTGTTGCTCCAAACGGAACTTTGTCGATTACGACCAATAGTGGCATCAGCGGGCTCCATCACAGAGCCTCTGGCAAAATTTATTGATGCCAAACTTAAGCACATGTTTTTGCCCTTTGACCACATTATTCGAGATTCTTGGGACTTTTTAGATAAACTACACAGTTTTAATAGCACTGACTGTATTTTAATAACATGTGATATCAAGAATTTGTTTTCAGTTATACCCCACGAACAAGGATTAACCTGGTTTGATGATATAGTAAAGAGACACAGTGGTTTATCTGAGAACGACGCTATGCTGATTCATGAAGTCATGGACATTGTTTTAACCATGGTCAAGGACAATGTTCAATTTAAACCTGTTTGCAACAATGGTACCCAGGACTCCCTTCTTACTATTCCTTTAGGGCAAGGCAGTCCCAACCGACGAGAAAGCGCCAGTACTACAGGTGGTTTTACTGTTACACAACCTAGCACTTCCGTTTCTTTTGGATCACAGCAACGGAGGACACAGATAGAGCAGAATGTTAGTTTTCATTCTGATTCAACTAAAGCATCAAATTTATTAGAATGAATTAACAAGGACAGCGTGGGGTTTGCTTATAATGTGAACCTTTCAAACACACAAGGTACTGTTGACATTATGTTAAAAAACTTAGAAAAGGAATGTCTCAAGCTGAAAAAGTTACAAGTAAAACCCCAGTACTTGAGAAAATGTCTTAGGCGCGAACAAGTGCCTAAAAGTTTAAGATATTGGCATTTTCCTAATGGCTTAACATTTAACAGTGACCTACATAAAGATTTGGTTGCATTATTTAAGCGCCAGGGATGTGAACTGTTACAGCTGCTTGTTAAAGACAAAAAGCTTCTTATTATGCAGGAAGCTGTGAATAAATTAGATGTTTGTATTAAAAATTATGTGAATTTTCCAGACAAACTTATGAATATAACACTGTTTTTGTGAATATTGATAAAATTATTGATAAAATCAAAGATAAAAAAAAAAAAGAAGCTAGCAAGGGACGTAAAAGAATATGATAGTGGTTTAGCATACCCTTTAAATGCTATTGCTCAAACTAACTTTGGTACCACTACATCTACTAGTAACAATGATATATTTATGGATGAGAGGATGGCTGAAACAGACTATCCTGGTAACAACAACCCCGGTCCCATCCCTTTAGAACCATCCCCGAGAAGGTCAGAGAGAATTCGGCAGCAGAACCGCCAGTTCAGGGGACTTTCGAACTTGACATACCAGGGGGAACAACATGCTTATCCCCCACAGAATCAACAAGGGGGAGGAAGAGGGAGGGGGAGACGGGAGAATTAGTACTGAGTCTCAGCCTGGTACCTGACATTATGAATGGTGCACTGGAAATAATAGAAAATGATCACCATGACTTTAAAATATATAATTTGGGTAGTACAATAGTAACTAAGGAATGGGCAAACCTCCTTCAAAAGGGGCTTAATTTTGTACCCTTGAGGAAATTCAACCTAGAAAATACACTGCTAGATATAATGTTATACACTAGGAAGTTGAATTTCAGTGTGACCATGGGGGAAGGCAACCAAGTAAGCAACATAGGTGGGGTATGTAGGAAGGCCAGTACAGTTAACCCTCTTTTGCACCCATCCATTCAACTTTTTCAAAGAATATGCTTGAATGATATCAGAAACCTTTCCAAGAAATCTTGTACCACACCACTTAATTTAACCCATGAAGAAATCTCCCTACTTAACAGTATTTCAAACAACAAAACAATCCAGGTTATGAAACCGGATAAGGGAGGAGGACTAGTGGTTATGGACCAAGAATGATACATATGGATTTGCATTTGAATAATCAAATTTCAGAAGCAGAATTCAATTATTGCACCCTAAAACACCCGAGGATCCCCACTATTTTTGGGATCTCCAAGATCCATAAAGACATCAGGCATCCACCTTTAAGACCAATAGTGGATGCAAAAGGATCTAAGACCCTTTCAACTGCAAAATTCCTAGACTTACAGTTAAAAAATTATTTAAGTCCTTTTTCACATATTATCAAGGATTCCTGAGATTGTCTTAAAAAATAAAACAGGAATACTTTGGTAGTGATATTATTTTTACAACAATAGATGTGAAGGACTTATTCAATGTAATTCCACATGATGAAGGTGTAGATATGTTTTATGACTTTCTATGCCAGAACACCAAGTTTTCACATACCAAAATTTTGACTTTTAGGACTTTGATGGAACTAGTATTATAGAATAGTTTTGTAATTTATGAGGTCCAATTGTTTAAGCCGAGCACAGGGGTTGCTATGGGTGCAGCCTGTGCACCAGCTTTTGCAAACATAGTCCTGACCCAGTGGGAACTTTCTAAGCTTTTTCCATCTGAAGGGATTTCATTTTGCAAGTTTTACGGGCGTTATCTAGATGACATCCTGATTTTATGGAATGACAACCAAGACCAGTTGTATGACTTTTACTGTTCCTCAATTCCAGCACCACGTTTTTGGAATTTACTATGGAAATGCATTTAGACTCCATTAACTATTTGGACATTACAATAAGCAAAGATTATGCTACTGCACAATTTTGCTCTACTATTTATCGTAAACTAACCTACTCGAACTCCCTCCTTCACTATGAGAGCAGGCACCCAGTCCATCAAAAATGCTCCCTTGTTAAAGGTCAGGGAGTGAGATTGGCCCACATGATTAGTAAGATTGAAGATTTCTATGAAGAAAGGGACATTTTATTGAGGATGTTGGTACAAAGAGGATATCCAGAGCGTTTTGTGACATCCTTACCTGATGAAGTGACCAAGAAGAGACATGAGGACCACTTCTATCCGTTGTTAGGGATTGATATCTCCAGATTGTGTGCTCCATTGGAGAACAGTAACTCATCTTCTGGTAGTTTCCACCATGACCTTATATTTACTTACACACTCCAGTTCCCACTGATTTGGGACATTGTTTTCAAGAATTGGTTTATTTTGCCAGGGGACCCAGATTTGAGAGAGAGAATTGGGGATGCCCCAGTGGTTGTGTATAGAAAGGGCATCTGTGTTAAAAACATCTTAGAGAGAAAAAAAGGTGGTAATACCTTAGGAGAACAAGGGAGAATGTCCAAATGTAGACAGTGTACTCACAGCAAATATATCTTGGAAGGTGATAGCGTATTCGTTAAAGGTTATGGATGAGTGAAACTACTACATAAGTATAATTGTAGTAGTAAGAATGTCATATATGCTGGTATTTGTTAGACGTGTGCCTGTTTTTACATAGGCAAAACCAAGAATGCCTTTCGAACAGGTATTTACCAGAATTTATATGACATTAGGAAAGTGAATTTAAAAAATTCACTGGCTAAACATGTCAATACCGACCCAGGTCACAATTTCAAATTCACAGTTCTTGAACAACTTATGGTAGATGAGTGAGGAGGCCCTATAGAGTATTTACTTGAATATAAAGAACTGTTATGGCAATTGAGGGTTAATGCCAACAGTAATCCAGGACTGAATGACATGGTTTCATTGACTAGTTTTTTGAAACTAAAAGCAAACTTTTTCATGTAATCTGTTAACTTTTATTATTACGTTATTACAACATTATTATTAGAATATTTTATAATTTCATACAACTTATGTTAACATCTTAGGCTTGAAGTTTTTAACATTATTAGATATCATAAGCAGTGCAACATGACTTTTATATATATATATATATATATATATATATATATATATATATATATATATATCTATACACACACACACACACACACACACACACACACACACACACACACACACACACACACACACACACAACTCAGACTTGTTTTTTCCCCTTTTCCTGCTTTTGGTAAACCAAGTGATTTCAGAGAAAGAGCAGTCATGCCCCTTGAAGCTTGGAGAAATGTTTATAAAAAATAACAAAACAAAACAAAATAAAAAAGAAAATTTACATTACCAACAAATAGAAATATTGTCTGTAATGCAGGACTGTTGTAAAACATAACAACTTAATGAAAACTCGCAAATACTGAATACGGAAGCCTAAGGGCTCAGAAAGGCCTCACTGCATTGCCCTCCCCCCTGCCATGTGAAATCATACAGGAAACGAGGCAGATATATACCGGGAGATGGGAAGCAGATATAATATAGTATTATTTGTTAAATTTACATTTTTGGCAGAGTAGTGGTAGAAGCGTGGTCTGAGACAGTCAAAGAAAATAAGAATTTAAATGGCTGACGTTTCATGTATTGAACTGTTACTGCTGTATGACTGTCTTGAAATTGCCTTCAGCAAGAGATTTTCTACTAATTGTTGAAGTGGTTTGGAGTAGCATTGCATTTATGGGTCTCTTCTGATGTGTCTTTACATTAGGAGAACTGACTTTACACTGAAAGACTCATGGTGTAGTCATTTTTTAGACAGAGGGTTCATTAGTTAGTTTTCTGTTTTCTCTGTGCTGCAATACATTTTGTGCATTTGCATTAGCACTGCCCTGTACACTATTAAACAACTAGAAAGCAAATTTTCTCTGTAAAATGGTCCATAAAACTTTAGCCTGTAAATTAACAATATAGTACAAATATCTTGAGCTCTAAAAAGCTTAGAGCAGTTAATTGGGTGTCAAGTGGAAACACCTGCAGATTTAGTAGAATTTAATAATGTTTAGCATTATCAGCCCAAATAAAGTACCCTTATTTGTCTGCACCAGTAAATCACCCTGAATAGCCTTTTAACCCGAATACACCATCCCCTTGCAGCTCAGAAATTGAGCCACTGGACAGTATGAGTACACAATTGTTGCCACCTTCAAGCATATAGACGTTTTGAGACTGTGTTGCAATTATCTCATGTTTACTGACAGTCACTATATTACTGGCTAAAAATTTCCCACCCCATAGTGCTTTTTTAGGCAATGCCAAATTAGCAGATCTACCAACATAGCAAAATCAACACAACTAAACCTCAAGATGTTACTGCTCAATGCCAGGAGCCTAAAAAAAAAAAAACTATACTCCCTCCCAGCCCTCCTCACTCTCAAGAATATAGACATCTTTGCAGTTATAGAGGCATGGTTTAAAGTGGCAGAAAGTACCCTGACAGTGCAAGGCATCAGCCTGTAAGTCCCTTCAATACTTTTAAACCAGTAGCTGCCGAGACAAGGGCTAAAGGTGGAGCTATCTCAGTATAAATCAGTAACAACATACCTACAGGGTGGTCGAACAGAATGACGCACTGGAGTTCTTCCACTTGCAGATCACCATAGACAAAATCCCATACTACATCCGTGCCAGCTATAGGTCACCCTCCTTGACCCAAGAAGCTCACAATGAATACTTAGACCTACTGCAGACACTTACCCTCCAACCCAGCACCCTACTCATGGGATACTTTAATTACCCCTCTATAGTCAGGGAATCCTACACATTCTCAAATCTACAGGTACAGAGATTCCTGGACTTCATAAAAACAAACACCCTTAACTAAATTTTGAAGATGACTGCTAGAAGCTCTAACATACTAGACCTCCTGCTTACAAATATTGAAGAATGCTGCACTCCCCAATGTCTTTTCCTCACTAGAATAGTCCAACCACAAAGCTGTTCCTTTGGAATCAAACTCAACTCCATAATCCCATAAAACCAGTAACAGTTAGAAACTATTCAAAGACAACTTACCTTTTATTAAGTGATGGTTTCTCAAAATTCAATGCCTCTCCAAACCTTGGGAACACAACGGACTCTGGTGAATTGCTGTCAAGAAATCTGAATAACAATGTCAATGGCTGCCTAGAAGCTGCTGTACATACCAGAAGTAAATCCAGGGTATCTTCTGTAAAAAAAATGCCCTGGTGGCATCCTAAATTAAACAGGATATACAACAAAAGGAAAAATGGCAAAAATTGGGAAAAATAATTCTCATAAAGATGAAAACTCTCTCAGCGGAGTAAATAGGTAATGAAGAGGGCTAATTAGGTCAAGCAAAGCTAACATTGAGGTTAAGATGGCCTTCCATGCAAAAGATAACCATAAGTCCTTGTACAGCTATGTCAGCAATCTCAAGTGCAGCACACAGCAATGTGCTGAACTGGTGGTTAATGGTGCCACATTCACCAAACCTGGTGATATAGTGAATCTGTTAGCAGATAAATTCAGTTACAACTTTATCCCCACTCTCACCCCAACCCCCCCTCAAAAATACCCTCAAACATACCCTTCCAGCTCTAAGTAGGGAGAATGTACTTGCTGCATTCACTAAAGCCATGCACATAGCCTTCGTGTGCCCAATAACATCCCAGAATGCCTCCTGAGTAGTCTAAAATATGAGTTATCAGACCCCTGGGGTCATTATTTTATTATAGTCTTAGAACAGACTTTGTGCCACATGAACAGAGGACTGTGATGTTCATGTCACTTCATAAAGGAGGACCTTCAACAAACTCTGTAAACTGCAGACCCATTAGTCTGACTAATCTTATTTGCAAAACCATGGAAATAATTATCATGGAAATTATCAACAAAGAAATAGGAGACCTCCAAACACTGCATCCATCTCAGTTTGGGTTTGTCAAAGGAAAGTCATGCTTACTGAATCTGATGGATTTCTTTAAAAAGGTCACTAACACAATGAATGAGGGGAAGACAGTGCATATTGCCAACCTAAATCTAGCTAAAGCAATATCGAACTGGCTCACCGATAGGACCCAGGAGGTTAGAATCAGTGAGGCCACCTCAACAAATTGGCCAGTCATAAGTGGAGTTCCCCAGGGCTCAGTGCTGGGCACATTCCTCTTTAGCATCTACTTCTCAGATGTCAAAGCCAAAGTCAAAGGACTTTGGCTAAGCAAGTTTGAAGATGACTGCAAACTGGGAGCAGTCATTGAATCCCCCCCAAGACAAAGTCATCCCTTGGGAAGGTCTAAAACAGACAAACACTTGGTGATAAAGCCATGGGTTAAAATTCAATACCAAGAAATGCATTATAGTACCTTTTGGAAAGTCTACCACCCCAATAACTATGTTATGAATAAAACACCCTTAAGTTGATTCACAACTCAGGGATCTGGAAAATTGTGTAGATTGTAACCTAGACTTCGACCAACATGTTTCCAAGGTAGTAAGAAATTCCTTCTATGTTGCTCAACTTATAAGCAAGGGCATGGCATCTAGGTCCAGGGAGGTCATCATACCAGTGTACTCAGCCCACATTAGACCCATCATAGAGTATAATGCCCCCTTTTGTGTGCATGTGACCAGAAAAATGCAGGAATTGGAATGTCCACAAAGTTTCTTTACTCTATAATTTCCTCCTTTCTCCTCCCCTTCTCTCTCTGCCTCACTCTTCCATAGTCTTTCTTATTCAATATCCTATTAATTAACATTACTTCTCTATTCTCCACTAGCACTAGCCATATAATTCAACTAATGGCCCATTCTAATCCCATTAACAAATGTTTTTCATATGCTTCCTAGCATCTCCACTCACTATGAATTTCTTACCATGTGTATCATCTCCAGACTACAAATGTTTGTGCTACATATTTTGTGATATTTCTGTTAAAGGTCTTATGCAACTTCCAAAATTGTAATCTGCTATTTCTTTTCATTCTGTGCCCAGCTTGACTATGATTTGATTAACTGTATGTCCCTTTGAATCCTATTCTTGTTAAATTAACAGTGCTGTGAAATCTTTGTATAATTTCCTGCATTTGAAAGAACTATGAAACCTATTGTTCTGTGAATTTGCTCTGTGACTTTCTCCTGTTATTTTTCAAATATTACATAATTTTCTTGTCTGCAAATGTAAATTACTCATTGTAATGGAGCTTTTCTTCCCGGGCTTCCAAGCCCAGGGGACTTTTCCGGTAAACAAATACCAATAAATAAATAAATGAAAAGAATACAGTGAATAAACACAATGCCCAATGCTGATCACCTCAGGGCCCCATCTCCTTACTTGCTTTCACACAGATTTATGGGAGGTGATCTTTGCCTGGCATATAAGGCATCCCTGGACACTTTTTGATGAACATTTTGCATATCTGCAAAAGAAACGGTGTAAGAACTACTGTATTAAACAACCTAAATTTTGCTTGTGAGAACAAAAAGGACATGTTAGAGAGATGGATATGTTTCTCAGAGAATCCCCATTCTCTGCAACAGGCTTCCCATCCATGTGAAGAAGAAATCCTCCCTAGGCTTATTTAAGTGCAACTTAGACCAGTGAATAGGTATTTGGAAATTCACCCCTGGCCTTGCCCATATGTCTCTGATGGACAGAAGCAGTCAGTAAATCAACCCTACATAAACCAAGTTTCGAGGTCAAATTTGGGATGCACTGCTAGGCTTATTAGAGCCCTAGTAGTTGTTAGCCTAAAGTACACCTATGAACTAAGATCCTATGAACACACATACAGCTACGATGATGTGGGTCATTGGTTCTAAAATATTCCTCCCATTTGTGAAAGAAAATCCTACTTGAGCCTTTTCAAATCATTGTAGCGGTGATGCATTATCCATCAGTGTATGGAATGCCAGTTACACTGGTGATACCACAGACCACCCTATTCCAATCCTCAGCCTTGTACTGGGTTGCATTTAGTGTATGGAATGCCAGTTACACTGGTGACTGCATAGACCATCCTATTCCAATTGTCAGCCTTATACTGGGTTGCCATCAGTGTATGAAATGCCAGTTACACTGGTGACAGCATAGACTACCCTATTCCAATCATCAGCCTTGTATGGGGTTGCCATCAGTGTATGGAATGTCAGTTACACTGGTGACAGCATAGACCACCCTATTCCAGTCCTCAGCTTTGTAATGGCTAGCCATCAATGTATGGAATGCCAGTTACACTGGTGACAGCAGACCACCCTATTCCAATTGTCAGGCTTGTACGGGGTTGCCATCATTGTATGGAATGTCAGTTACACTGGTGACAGCATAGACCACCCGATTCCAGTCCTCAGCCTTGTACTGGGTTGCCATCAGTGTATGCAATGCCAGTTACACTGGTGACAGCATAGACCACCCTATTCCAATCATCAGCCTTGTAAGGGGTTGCCATCAGTGTATGGACTGCCAGTTACACTGGTGACAGCATAGACCACCCTATTCCAGTCCTCAGCCTTGTAATGGCTTGCTATCAGTGTATGGAATGCCAGTTACACTGGTGACAGCAGACCACCTTATTCCAATCGTCAGTCTTGTACGGGGTTGCCATCAGTGTATGGAATGCCATTTACACTGGTGACAGCATAGACCACCCTTTCCAGTCCTCAGCCGTGTATGGGGTTGCCATCAGTGTATGGAATGCCAGTTACACTGGTGACAGCAGACCACCCTATTCCAATCCTCAGCCTTGTATGGGGTTGCAGTATCATCCTGCTGTGACATCCCTCAGCTATACCACTTAACATGGAGTTCAATAAAGAACGTGAAGGCTTCCAGACACCACCTTTGTGTTCCAAATTAAGCACTACATTCACCAATCCATGCCATGTCTTCTAAAATATATCAGGAAAATATCAAGGAATTTGCCCCAAATTCAGATGGCATGTGCCATCTTGTGTGCAATAACTGACAGGCTGGCCAACTGCATTTGCACTATGCGAAGCACACGGATGAAATAGAATGACATGTGGGTATGAATCCATCGATGTACACTTCAGGTATTAAACATAGCAGTAAGACTAGGTCACGTGTGCCAATCAGTGTATGTACAAATGTTTCACAGTGACTCCATCAAATGCTATATAATGATAACATCTCAATTAACATTCAAATGATGTACTGGCATCCATCATTATCCTTATGTAAATTTACTTTAAAGATCATGTTTAAAGGCATGAAATGAAATTTTCTTTTCAGAAAAAAAATGTTCGCATGTGCCTTTATGACAGTACCTGGGAATTGAACCCATGACTGAAAGGAAGCTGAACTTCATTATCTGTGCATCAACTGTTAATGATACAAGAGAACTGACATTCCCTGGGTGTAAACTGATGAGTACAATTTTAAACATGACTGGAGATTGACCTAATTCACACAACCCTGTAACTGTCGCACATTGCAGTTTTCCTTTATTAGATTAATAATTTGAGGTTTATGTATATTCCTCTACAAGTGTTTCCATTGTACTGATTTTTGTAATATGTGTAATGCTAACAGATACATGCCAATGTGAAGTATATATGCATGGCAGATTGCAAAGTCTTAGAGCATGCACAAGTTTATTATTGTTATATACTAACAGTTTGCCATGCCAACTATCATGTAAAGAAAAAATAATAGCTTTTAAAATGCTTACTTTGTGTTATGAATTGCTGTAATCATTAAACACACAATGCATTTGTGTTATAATATAAATTGAGGAAGGAACCATGAAGAATTCACAGGACACAGCACATGGTGTTTTACATAGCAACATCAGTACAATACACCTGGAGTAATGAAAACTATTGTTCTACAGAAGCCATGTTCAGACACATGTTTAGACCTGTGTTGCTGAGCTCTTCATATTTCACTAACCCTAGTGTTGCTAATTGTAATGCCCCATAGTTGCATAAGAACAATTTGTAGTAACGTGCATTCAAGTGAAGTGTGCTTTAACTTTACTATAATCAATGTTAGGGGACGCCACATAACATTACCTTTGACTGTCACATTAATAATACCATTAAAAATGTTAACAGGAAACTCGGCTCTCTCTATCGAATTAGGACTTTCTTAACCTCCCCAGCCAAAGCTACTCTTGCCCACTCTCATCTCATCTCTACTCTTCTCTATGCCTCACCAATCTACACTAACCTCAAAAAAAAATCAATCTTCACAAACTGTCAACCACCTACAATAACATAGCTAGATTTGTTACTGGTAAGCCTTTTAGAATACATCACTGTTTGAATCTGCAGCAACTTAACTGGCTTGAACTGTCTAACATGCTACTTCTTTCCCAACTTACAGTTGTCCATAGAGCTCTCTACCAAAATCAAAATACACCTGCACTTTCTAACCTCTTAACCACATATTCTAATCTAAACTCCCTCCGCTCATCAAAAAAACTGCTAGTTTCCTTAACAAAATCTAATAACCTAGCTGGTGACTCCCTCTTCTCAAATGCCTTGGGTAAACACTGGAATCAACTTCCTACTGAACTTACTTCCATGCCATCTACTATTTTGTTTAAACAAAAACTTAGAATTTACCTGAAAAGCCACTGGATGTGTCCCTGTTCAAATCCTGATTAAATGTTAATTCCTTACCTACCACTCTCTTCTCTCCCTTTTCGTACGCTCCTCCCCCCCCCTTAACTGGCCATCAAATCCTATTCCTTGTGTCTCTGACTCTATTCCCAAGAAGCTTATATCTTTTTCAACTTTGCACTATCCTTCTACTGCTTTTTTTGCTAACTCCTGACCCTATACTCTCTCTTCTCATGTTACAATATGTATTAATGCTAAAGATGATAGTATTTAGATAATCTAGGTAGTTTAATCCTTTGTAATCTAGTATTAGGTTTCAATGTTTTAGTTCTTTCCCTGGTCTCTCTTATTATTTCTCAGTTTTTAGAAGTTGTAATGATGTTTAATATAATGTATTTTACTTTTATCTTGAAATTTTTCAGTCACCTTCCTTTTGTAATCAAGATGTATTTGTTGAAGTGCTACAAGTCTGTAACCTGTTATTTGTACTCATGTGGAGCTTTTCTCCCCGGGCCTCTGCTGAAAATGGAAATATATCCAGTCAGACTAGCCTGGTTAACAAATGTAAAATAAATAAATAAATAAAATAAAATATTGGACTTGACACAGATCACAGTTAACTTGTTCACCATCCATCAGACATTTGTGTTGCAACATTCATCTTTTAACTTGCAAGTGCACTTCAGGTTTGAGTACAAATGGTAATAATAATAATAATTAATAATATAAATAAATGACAAAGCTTTATTCTGACTCCTAAATTAAAATAACCCTAATGTGGATTCAAACCAGCACTGCTTGTGCTCTTCTTCAGAACTTTCTGCACTGACACATTGACCCACTGAAAAAAACTTACATTATCTGTGTATTTTCTGCATTAAGCACTGTCCAGAGTGCTGTCTAAAGCGCACAGCAGACTGTCTCATTTGCACAAATAACAACTATGTTTTTGTACATGAAAAATTAAATTTTGAGTTTTTACCTTGGGAATTGAACTATAAATTAATGATGATCATTACTGATGGAGCTCAATGTACAATGCCACTTGTCATGCAAAGGACGAAGCCAAACAATTTGTTTGTTTGTGTCTTTTGGCTTTTCCCGGTTAGGGGACGCCACAGCGGAACTCCGGTACGCTAATAATTGGCAGTAGATTTTTATGTACTGGCTTGCCTGGCCTAACACACAACCTTCAATGAAGGAACACCCATTCACGCATGTCACCACACAGAAGACGCTCTAACTGAGAATCGAATGGGCAACGTCTAACTGTATGGCAACAACGCTACCGCAGCACCACCACCACAGCTAAAGGATGAAGGATGAAGCCAAACAATAAAAATACAATTTACATCATGAATCATTGTGATGCTTTCTCAACTTTGAGTCCTTAAATAGATAAAAATCTTAACATTAAAGACCCATACATCCAGAGATACATGAAAATATGTATATTTAAATCAGGAATATGTGGTATTACCATGATGTCATGATGCATTCATATTTTAAGACTTATTGAATAACGGGCCATGCAGTGTTTAAATAACGTGATATGCTACACAGCATATATCAGTGCAGAGCACACTTGGGATGCAGTGTTTAAAAGAGGTGATGTGCTACACAATATATATCAGTAGAGTGCACACTTGGGATGCAGTGTTTAAAAAAGGTGATGTGGTACAAAGTATATATCAGTACAGTGCACACTTGGGATGCAGTGTGTAAAAGAGGTGATGTGCTACACAATATATATATATATATATATATATATATATATATATATATCAGTACAGTGCACACTTGGGATGCAGTCTTTAAATAAGGTGATGTGCTACACAGTATATATCAGTACAGTGCACACTTGGGATGCAGTGTTTAAAAGTGGTGATGTGCTACACAATATATATATCAGTGCAGTGTACACTTGGGATGCAGTGTTTAAAACAGGTGATGTGCTACACAACATATATCAGTACAGTGCACACTTAGAATGCAGTATTTAAAAGATGTGATGTGCTACACAATATATATCAGTACAGTGCACACTTGGGATGCAGTGTTTAAATAAGGTGATGTGCTACACAACATATATCAGTACAGTGCACACTTGGAATGCAGTGTTTAAAAGAGGTGATGTGCTACACAATATATATCAGTGCAGTGTACACTTGGGATGTAGTGTTTAAAAGAGGTGATGTGCTACACAGTATATATCAGTACAGTGCACACTTGGGATGCAGTGTTTAAAAGAGGTGATGTGCTACACAACATATATCAGTACAGTGCACACTTATGATGCAGTGATTAAAAGAGGTGGTGTGCTACACAATATATATCAGTACAGTGCAAACTTGGGATGCAGTGTTTAAAAGAGGTGATGTGCTACACAATATATATCAGTGCAGTGTACACTTGGGATGCAGTGTTTAAAAGAGGTGATGTGCTACACAGTATATATCAGTACAGTGCACACTTGGGATGCAGTGTTTAAAAGAGGTGATGTGCTACACAACATATATCAGTACAGTGCACACTTGTGATGCAGTGATTAAAAGAGGTGATGTGCTACACAATATATATCAGTACAGTGCACACTTGGGATGCAGTGTTTAAAAGAGGCGATGTGCTACACAATATATTTCAGTGCAGTGCACACTTGGGATGCAGTGTTTAAATAAGGTGATGTGCTACACAGTATATATCAGTACAGTGCACACTTGGGATACAGTGTTTAAAAGAGGTGATGTGCTACACAACATATATCAGTGCAGTGCACACTTGGGATGCAGTGTTTAAAAGAGGTGATGCGCTACACAATATTTATCAGTACAGTGCACACTTGGGATGCAGTGTTTAAAAGAGGTGATGTGCTACACAATATATATCAGTACAGTGCACACTTGGGATGCAGTGTTTAAAAGAGGTGATGTGCTACACAATATATATCAGTACAGTGCACACTTGGGATGCAGTGTTTAAAAGAGGTGATGTGCTACACAACATATATCAGTACAGTGCACACTTAGGATGCAGTATTTAAAGATGTGATGTGCTACACAATATATATCAGTACAGTGCACACTTGGGATGCAGTGTTTAAATAAGGTGATGTGCTACACAACATATATCAGTATAGTGCACACTTGGAATGCAGTGTTTTAAAGAGGTGATGTGCTACACAGTATATATCAGTGCAGTGCACACTTGGGATGCAGTGTTTAAAAGAGGTGATGTGCTACACAATATATATCAGTGCAGTGCACACTTGGGATGCAGTGTTTAAATAAGGTGATGTGCTACACAATATATATCAGTGCAGTGTATACTTGGGATGCAGTGTTTAAAAGAGGTGATGTGCTACACAATATATATCAGTACAGTGCACACTTGGGATGCAGTGTTTAAAAGAGGTGATGTGCCACACAATATATATCAGTACAGTGCACACTTGGGATGCAGTGTGTAAATGATGTGATGTGCTACACAATATATATGAGTGCAGAACTCACTTGGGATGCAGTGTTTAAATAAGGTGATGTGCTACACAGTATATATCAGTACAGTGCACACTTGGGATGCAGTATTTAAAAGAGGCGATGTGCTACACAATATATATCAGTACAGTGCACACTTGGGATGCAGTGTTTAACAGAGGTGATGTGGCACACAATACATATCAGTACAGTGCACACTTGGGATGCAGTGTTTAAAAGAGGTGATGCGCTACACAACATATATCAGTACAGTGCACACTTGGGATGCAGTGTTTAAAAGAGGTGATGTGCTACACAACATTTATCAATACAGTGCACACTTGGGATGCAGTGTTTAAAAGAGGTGGTGTGCTACACAGTATATATCAGTACAGTGTACACTTGGGATGCAGTGTGTAAAAGAGGTGATGTGCTACACAATATATATATCAGTACAGTGCCCACTTGGGATGCAGTGTTTAAAAGAGGTGATGTGCTACACAATATATATCAGTACAGTGCACACTTGGAATGCAGTGTGTAAATGATGTGATGTGCTACACAATATATATGAGTGCAGTGCACACTTGGGATGCAGTGTTTAAATAAGGTGATGTGCTACACAGTATACATCAGTACAGTGCACACTTGGGAAGCAGTGTTTAAAAGAGGTGATGTGCTACACAATATATATCAGTTCAGTGCACACATGGGATGCAGTGTTTAACAGAGGTGATGTGGTACACAATATATAGCAGTACAGTGCACACTTGGGATGCAGTGTTTAAAAGAGGTGATGCAGTACACAACATATATCAGTACAGTGCATACTTGGGATGCAGTGTTTAAAAGAGGTGATGTGCTACACAGTATATATCAGTACAGTGCACACTTGGGATGCAGTGTGTAAAAGAGGTGATGTGCTACACTATATATATATCAGTACAGTGCACACTAGGATGCAGTGTTTAAATAAGGTGGTGTGCTACACAGCATATATCAGTGCAGTGCACACTTGGGATGCAGTGTTTAAAAGAGGTGATGTGCTACACAATATATATCAGTGCAATGCGCAGTTGGGATGTAGTATTTAAAAGAGGTGATGTGCTACATAGTATATATCAGTACAGTGCACACTTGGGATGCAGTGTTTAAAAGAGGTGATGTGCTACACAGTATATATCAGTACAGTGCACACTTAGGATGCAGTGTTTAAATAAGGTGGTGTGCTACACAGCATATATCAGTACAGTGCACACTTGGAATGCAGTGTTTAAAAGAGGTGATGTGCTACACAATATATATCAGTGCATTGCACACTTGGGCTACAGTGTTTAAAAGAGGTGATGTGCTACACAGTATATATCAGTACAGTGCACACTTAGGATGCAGTGTTTAATTAAGGTGATGTGCTAGACAACATATATCAGTACAGTGCACACTTGGGATGCAGTGTTTAAAAGAGGTGATGTGCTACACAGTATATATCAGTGCAGTGCACACTTGGGATGCAGTGTTTAAATTAGGTGATGTGCTACACAACATATATCAGTGCAGTGCACACTTGGGAGCAGTGTTTAAATAAGGTGATGTGCTACACAGTATATATCAGTACAGTGCACACTTGGGATGCAGTGTTTAAAAGAGGCGATGTGCTACACAGTATATATCAGTGCAGTGCACACTTGGGAT
This sequence comes from Protopterus annectens, assembly GCF_019279795.1. Lineage (NCBI taxonomy): Eukaryota > Metazoa > Chordata > Ceratodontiformes > Protopteridae > Protopterus > Protopterus annectens. Next base: position 1,517,395,394 of record NC_056726.1, on the reverse strand, counting down.
GCAGTGTTTAAAATAGGTGATGTGCTACACGGTATATATCAGTGCAGTGCACACTTGGGATGCAGTGTTTAAAAGTGGTGAGGTGCTACACAACATATATCAGTGCAGTGCACACTTGGGATGCAATGTTTGAAAGAGGTGATGTGCTACACAATATATATCAGTGCAGTGCACACTTGGGATCATGGAAAGTATCATTTCCCAGCAACTATTTCAGACATGTATTTAAAGCTGTTGCTGATCTCTCCACATTTCTCATATCATTATGTTGCTAATTATAATCCTTCATTCTTTTGCATAATAACTGTTTGTAACATCAGGCTCATACAGATGTGCTTTTATTCTAATCATTACTATGATTACTGCAGGTAACGCAGAATGCAGTTATTTTGTTTATCATCCATTACACACATCTGTGTGGTAACATTTGTATTTTATATTGCAAGTACACCAGGTAATCCCTAAAGTCAAAATACTCCTTATGTGGCTTTAAACACTGCGGTGTTTGTGCTTTTCTTCAGAGCATATGTCATTAACATGTCAAACCACTGAGAGAGCTACATAACAGGTGTGTTTTCTGTAGTCAGTACTGCCCAGAGTGCTGACTAAAGCACACCACCAGCAGTCTCATTTGCATCACTGGCAGCTAAATCATTGTGTAAGTGAAATATATTTTTGAGTTTTTGCCTTGGAAAATGTATTTTCATTCCATGATACTCAGCTGACAATCACCAATGCACAATGCCAAGTATCACATAAAGGGTGAAACCAAAAAAAATTATAAATTAGTATGATGATTTCTCTCAAAATGTTCACAGCGAGGATCCCTACTATCACAGAAAAGTCGTTATCCCTTAACTTCAGTCTTGCACCTATGGCATTACCATCAAACACTGACTTGATTAGCAGTGTTTGCCACCTCAGGACTGATACAGCAATGTACAGAAAGTGAAGCACATGTACTGAGCTTTGTATTTTTGTCATTTTCCATTTAGAAAGCAATATACCCACATTACCACATACTTGTCATTTGTCCTGCACAATACAAGTATTGTTGAATCTGATCTTTGCAGAAGTCACATTATCTTCTTACAGTATTTTTCTAAAGGGTGCATCAAGGTTCTCACAATTAATGTGCATGAAATGTTATTTAGACCATTCTCTCTGACACACCCTCTGTAAGTGTACTCCTCAATAGCAGGAATGTTAAACAAGTAACTGCACTTACAGTACTGCTAATGAGTTCCACTTGCAAGGCATTATCTAGCTAAAGTTTGAATCCCCACCGTTGTACTGCTCAGGCATGTGCACAGCATCATGTAGGTCCTAACACCATGTTTATCTGCCCAGCACCTTGAGCAACTTGTGTGATTCAGGAATGATAATGAGCTGACACCTGATTTACATATTTGAAATGCCCACAGGAGTTAATCTGCATGATATAAGCAGAACCTGGGATTATGGAACTTCCATCATGATAGGGATGACTGTTTGGTTTCCCAGTTGTTGCCAAACAAAACTATTGCTGCTGACTGTTAGAACTGTCACATTTACTATACTTTTTGGAGAACTGTACAATCTGTCAAGTGTTTGCACTTTGGAAAGTAGTACTTGTAATGAGCATATAACACATTGTTATTGCAGTGCTCCCTTACTTCTCTTTCATGGGTTTCTGGCAATATTGTAAGAATTTTGATACTTGTACTTATGAAGCTTACATAGACTAACATTAAATTAAGTAACTGCTCATTGCTAAAGCTGATATGTATACCCAACAGTTGTTATTACCATTGGTGGGGGGATGTAGGTGATTGAAGAGCTCTTACATAGATCTTATTCAGAGATGTTATTAACATTTTAAATAGTGATGCCTGCATAATAATTTTTTTTCTACTCAAGATTATATCAGCTCGCAAGCCCCCCGCATCTGCTATGCTTTGTGTTATATATGTTATATTTCTTTTTTACTTCACTATAGGAATGTGGCACTTAAATCAACAAAGAAGGCATCAGTCCCATACACACCTCCATTCTCAGAAGTGAAAAATGAGGTCATTGTCCAGGATCTCCATCTCCTTGGGCACTGCTGAGAATGAGGTCATTGTCCTGGATTTCCATCTCCATGAGGCACTGCTGAGAATGAGGTCATTGTCCAGGATAACCACCTCCTTGGGCACTGCTGAGAATGAGGTCATTGTCCAGGATCTCCATCTCCATGGATCACTGCTGAGAATTAGGTCATTGTCCAGGATCTCCATCTCCTTGGGCCACTGCTGAGAATGAGGTCATTGTCAAGGATCTCCATCTCCTTGGGGCATAAATCCTAGATCCTCACTCAGCTGACAAGCCCTTTAGTGACTGTGTCTAGCAGCAGATGGTCAATGATGTGAATGATATGGGTGGCCATGGGCATGACCACAAGGGTGTCAGACATAGAACCAGTGATATGATCAAGATATGCTCACTAGAACCAAAGTTGTGCATAGAAACAAGGAACTACTTGAGGTGAGCCTGCTTCCAACCCCCCACTGACAGAGATGGAGGATCACCTGTCAACTGTAGGGGATCCAGGCAGGTCAGTGGAGTTATCCATTGCTGTGATTGACATGTGGGGGGTAGGTGGAGGACAACTGCAGGGTACTGACTAGTGATGCTCCAGTTTTGCAAATTGTATGTGTAGGTTCATAGGAGAATTATAGTCAAACAGCTTTTGAGCCCTTGCAAGCATAGCCAATATAATCCAATTTTACCCAATATACGGCCACTAGGGGCAACAGGGTGGCATGGATTTATGTTTGTGCACTGAGTATCTTACAGATTGTCCCTGTCCATATGGGACATAGGCACTACCCCAGGTGTGAAGTTGTGATTTTGAATCCATTGATCCAAACTGTATTTAAAGAGGGTGAGGGAAGGGCTCTGCTTACTGTGATTAGGAGGTCTGCTCCAAATGAAGGGCAATCTCTGAGACATATATTTGTCTTTCCAGCATGATTTGTTTGAACCACTGACTAAGTTTAGATCCCTAACTTAGGTGACCTCTGTGCAGTTTGACTTGCAGATGTCTAGCAGCTCCATCATGGCTGTATTTGTGAGTACCTTGTAGGTGAGCTATAGGTCACCCATTATTACTTGGTAGGAGACAGAGTAAAGGGATGGGGCTTTTAGTATATCCACATAGGACATGTTTTTTACCCCCTGTATTTTCTTTGTGAGAAACCTCTGAGGTTACTCCATCTGCTGTAAGTGCCTAGTCAAGTATATACCAAATGGTGCATTGTACTCAGTTATTGGCCTAATGAGGGATGAGTGCAATGGGCCTATATATATATATATATATATATATATATATATATATATATATATATATATATATATATATATAAACATACATCTATATATGTATCTATCCATCCATGCATCTATCCATCCTGAACCCTATTTCCCATTTTGCACAAGGAGTCAGCGTATCACTTAAGCAGTGACAATGATCTAGAGCAAAAGTTTACACTGCCAGGTGGCTACCCCTACCACAGCAGCTCATTCATAGCACTCACTTGCACACACACACTCTCACCTACAGACAGTTTAGAGTGTCCAATCCACCTATGCATGGCATGCTTTTGTAATGTGGGAGGAAACCAGACCACCTGGAGGAAACCCATGTGACCACAGGGAGGGCATGCAGACTGTGCACAGAAGGCACCCCAGCTGAGAATCAAACTGCAGAACCTCTTGCTGTGAGGCAACAGTACTAACCACTGCAGCACTGTGCCCTCCCCCCCCCACACACACACACATATATATATATATATATATATATATATATATATATATATATATATATATATATATAAAACTTGGAACCTGCATTGGTTGACCGGCATGTGGTCAAATGGTAGTCTTCACATCAGCAGAATGTTGAACCAAAATGTATCTACTACACTACAGCGAACAAGTAGTGCAGTTCAAGTATTTGGGTTCGACATTGTGCAGGGACACTGCATTTCAGTTAGGAACAGGAAAATAGCCCATTTCCTTACTGTAGTGCGATCTCTGGTTTGGTATATTTAATGTGCAGAGGGTGTGGGGGATATAGCCCCCCCACATGAAGGGTGCTGGGGGACATAGCCCCCCCCTGCAAAGTAGTAGAATTAACTTACTCCCCATGTTATCCATGACATGGAAACATATGAGGCTGGACAGGCTGAGGGGGACACAATTGTTCAGTGTAGTGTGGTTAGCCCAGTTCCAGAGCTGGTAGAATCTCACATTAGCCTTCTTAAGGATGAAGTACCACAAAGCAGTATTGATAGATTTGCTTGGAGGAGGCATGCCTTCTAGCCTCCCCCTAATGTTGGTGTGTCAGTAGTTGCCTCACAATGTTTGTACAGGACCATGAAGGCACATTCAAGTTCGACTAGCAAGTTGGAAAATAGAGTACTGCATGTCATGTATTCTGGTGTGTGAGTCTGAATGAATCATGTGTGTGACTCCTTGGACAGGATAAATGACATACTACATAGTGTAGTGTGTCTTAAGGAATGTTTGTTGGGAGTGAGTCAGCATCCATGAGGCCAAAGAGCTGGTACATCATAAGATATTAGCCAATGTGGCCATAACCATGCCTGATCCCACTCCTGTAGTTGTACAACTTCCACTGCACTGTCAGAGGTGGAGGTGTCCACACCCAGATGTGGTCAGTTATGCAGTTATTGGCATGGATGTTGTCATGATGAGTTCTTGTCCAGCATTTATTGTTGCTGTTCAGGTAGCCCCCTGACTTCTAGGCAGGATCATAGGGCTAGAGGCACAATTACTGGCAGTGTAAGTCCATGTGGTCAGGGGCAGAAATGATGAACTGAAGCCTCAACAGTGCAAATCACAAACCTGTCCAGGATGCCAGGGTGTAGCCCTAGCACTAATGCTTTGGCTGTACTCCTGTGCACCCAAAATTGGTACTATTTGTGCTCCCCAGGCCATGTCCTACACCAAATAAAATATTATAATCTTTCTACCACCACCTCTTAAGCTACTGTAGTACGCAAAAGTATATAAATAGAATTATTAACTGTGTTATCAACTTCAAGATTGCACAAAATATTGAAAGAAAAAAATAGCTTCTGTTTTATCAACTTGTTTTACTTATGGAAACTGAAGACACAATAACTTGTAGTTTGATGCATCATACAAAACTCCCCCATATGGATGGCACAGTGGTGCAGTGGTTTGAGTTGTCACCTCACAACAAGAGGTTCTCCAGTTCGATTCTCGGTGCATGTTATTCCTGCATTTGTTTGGGTTTTCTCTGGGTGCTCCAGTTTCCTCCCAAACTACAAAGACATGCTTCTGGAGCATTTCTCCTAAGGCCTCCTCTGAACATTGGTTTGTTCCAAGTCAGACTTCCTGATAAGCAAATATTAAATAAATGAATGATATGTAAATCCAGAGCATTTTAATGTAACTTCATAGATTCACAAAATGCACCTCTATGTTTCTGCTTTTCATAGCTTACACACACAATCATTAACTCTCTGACATTAGCTCTCACATACATTAACTTCTGCTGTTTTTTGATAAAGTGTTTCTGTGCACATATATAACATTGTTCCAGTTGGCATTTGCAACTAGTTAACAGTCTGACAATCAAAATGCCAAATCAGTGATGAATACTTTTTCACATCCATGTGTCCAGTCACAAATGCTCTGTATGATTTCATTTTGAGGACTATAGTTTCACTCTCAGAAATCTGAATGATCATACAATAACTCTTTGTAGGTATCAGAGAGTTATACAACACATCGACAGCCCACATTTTTAAGTCAAACATTGACATAGCAACTAAAATGTTTCCCTCTCTGTTACTAATCTTCAAATAATTCTGTTTCATATCAGATAACCATCATCTCAGCTAAGTCCATGCAGCTCTTATAAATACTGGCTGAGTTGCTGAATTTGAACTTTTGAGATTGTTTTAATAGTAACTTCATGTCTCGTTCTTTTATTTTGATCCAGATTTCCTTATTGCTCTTTCTTCCTACCCTATCCTTCATTCTGACGTCCTTTATTACCACTCTGCATAAACTGCTGCCCCTCATTGCTGCTCTCTATCCAGGCAACGGTTTCATTTTTCTTTTTCCTCTGGTTTTGATATCTGCATCACTTAAGTCCTTTCCTCTTTCTCACATCTCATCTCTTTATTTGGTATTGCTGTAAATGATACTCTGTATATTTTTCTTATACTGACTCTTGTGTCTATGCTCCGCACACCACATGTATTATTAGAAATATTTTATGTTGAGACCGTTACATGCTTGTTTCTACTTACAGCCTGTTTTCACTTGGCTTTATCTGTATTATTCTATAATCTGTTCAGTATTATTTATAGAGTACTAAAGTTATACTGTAGCACAGGTTGTTTACTTTAATTTATTTTATTTTTATTTTGCTTTTGTTTACCAAGTTTGTCCAACTGGATTTAGTCAAAAACTTCTTTTTGGTGGATTCCTGAGGAGAAAAGATCCAACATATTACAAACATATTTAAACACACCTTCAGTAGCATACACGAAGAGCCATTAAGTGATAAACATTAACAATTACAGATTCATTTGCGAATGACAGTACATTTATATCAAATAAAGGCAGACTATTACTAATTCTTTAGAAGATGTCGAATATGAAGGACTTGAAGAGGATTTATTAGTGCGTTTGACAAATAGATAATAGATTGGGTGATTGGTGCATATAAATTCAGAGAAATGAAGGTGAGGGAAGGAACTCAGTAGCACAGAAAAGGTTAATATTGTAGTTAACAGGTGGCGTTTCAGTCTGACTCATTGATACTTACATATAGCTATCATAAAAGTTATAGTGGAAGCATAGAGGTGAGGTGAGCAGTGTCAGAAAACTATTTATATGACTGGGAGATGCTAGAAGAACTATTTAGGAATTGCTGACTACCAGTTGTGGGGCATAGGATTCTGAATAAAGAGAAATGGTTTGACAATAAGCCAAGCTGAAGACAACTTTAATCATCTGGAAGTCAGTTCCGAGGGTTAACGATGTATGTTGTAGCACTCGTAGTGCAAAGTTTGATTCCCTCACAGCCACATTTTGTCGACTGCGTAACCTTGCATAAGTCACTTAATCAGACTTTGCTTTCAGACTGGCCCTAAAGGGGGACAGTGTGTCCAGTGGGCCTACCTGGTTAACAAATGAGTATTATTAAATTATCATTATTCATGTTTATCATGCACTGCTAAATTAATTAATTTATTCTTTGCTACATCTAGAGTTTTACACCCTGGACTTCCATTGAGAATGAACTGCACATAGCTAGACTTTCTTGAAAATAAATCATAAATAAATGCTTATTTCCCAGAGTACAGGCAACTTTATGATGAGCTTACAATGAATCTCTGTGTCCATCCTTTGTTATCTTTTCAATGACTGTAAATAAAAATTTCCCTGCCAGATTTTAACCTGTGTCAGTACACAAGTCACCTATCCACAATAGTTGGAGGACTGCAGGATCTGCTATCAGTATGAGTGACATAGCTATCAGACAAATTGCCAGTGTGTCATGCTCAAGGAAAGGAGTTACCTATTTATTTTTCTATTTGAAGTACAGGTTGTACTCCTTAAAATCCCCAGTGTCCTTCCAGTCACCTCCAAACACAAATCATGTATTAAACTAGGGCTCAGTCGAATCTGTTTTCCTACAAGTACAAGCTATATATTTTAAACCAGGCCCTAACTACCCAGACTTTTGAAATCATCTGCAGAAAAGGAGAGAAATCTATACTTCTTTAGGAATCAAACCTAGATCTTCTGAATTTGGAAAATATGTACTGCTAATGGCTGAAGCATATGCACTTCTATAGAAGAAACTTGAAGTGTTCAGAAAAAAATTACATTTTAACAGGCTGATTTTCTTTGGTATATGTATTTAAACAATTAATAACTGGATGTTAATCTTGTAATGAATGAAAATAAAGTGCATATCAGGAAACTGCTGTGAAAACTTAAAACTTATGCAGGCATATCTCCTCAACCTCAGACTGTTTCTGTTCCATGAAATCTGAGCAATTTGACACACCAGTGTAGGCAGCAACGCTGGAAACCTTAAAAGTAGCATGTTTACATTTGTACAAAAATGACTGTAACAGAGATGAATGCATGTATGTTTCACTGCAATTCTAAACTTCAGATGCATAACGATTTCGTTATTCTGACAAATCACAACAAACTGAAGAAGAATCAAAAAGCACTTGTGGAGGTCAAAGGTCACTGTCGGTCTCAAGATCAGTGACAATAATAAGACATGGATTTTAACAAGCATTCCATCAGAGAAAGCTACTTTGCTTCTTTGACTAACACTTAAATTACATCACTGTTAAAAAAGATATTGAGCACTCTCACTAGAAAAAGGAAGAAAAAAAGGCATGAGATTTGTCACGACATAAAGTCCTCCCTGGGGAGCATCATTTTATGCATGGATACTTCTTCTGCTGGGAATTATTGGTGCCGACGTTTTTAAACCATCCTCAGTGCTATGAAGTGCAAAGCAAGGAAAATACGATTTAAACAGAATGGATAGCTTTATTCCACTCGCATGGATACCATTATACATTACCTTTCCATCTCTGCTCACGTCTACTCTTTTTAAGAATGCATTGTTATTATTCCCAGATGAAAGCAAGTCTAAGATGTGAATGTGATGCTTCTAGTACATGTTTCTTCTGCATGAATGACCTGCTACGTTATAAGTGATGCTCTCCTGAGGAGCTGTACACCACAAGGGTGCCAAAAATCAAATGAGAACATTCGGTATTTAAAGGCCGGACTACTTAATGAGTATCTGAGAAAAATTATAGGCATCAGGTGTAATTTAATAAATGTGATTTACCAGTAAAATCATATAAAATATTTATCAAAATAACTTGCAAAATGACAATGGCAAGGATTTGTTTTAGGAAATAAAACATTATAAGCAAATTCACATTAGCTCAACCTGTCATTTTCTTGTATACGCTTACTGAAACATCTGACCGTATCTGCCTAACTCATTCCAAAATATTTGATCAAATGTGCATTTGACTGAAAGAGAAATCAGTGGCCACAAATGACTGAAAACACATTTGAATGAATCTTGTTTGACTTTATCACATATCACTGAAAACATTTTTACCAAAAATACCATAACAAGCTTTTTTAGGGGGAAAGCCCACTTATAGATATATAGATATAGATACAGGCACATATATAGATATAGCTATAGATATAGATATAGATATAGATACACTAACTCCAGTCAAACCCGCATTAAGAAAAGGAAAAAAATATATATTCAGTGAATTAATGTTGATACACAAATATCTGTAGATTTGAGGTGCGACATGATAGTAGGATTTCCTAGTCCAAGCATTCTCTTGTAGAATTACTTCCCTAACAACTATTATGATCAGAAATTATGCCATCACATACTATCTATAGACTTCTACAGTTTTCATTCAATTGTAATTCAGTTAAATGAGTTTTCAATCAAATGAGTTTTCAGTCAGTTTTGTTTGACTATTTTTGGTTTAGTCAAATGCATATTCAGCAGATGATATGGAATCATCTAACTAATTAGACACATGCATGTGCGTACGCTCGTGTGTGTGTGTGTGTGTGTGTGTGTGTGTGTGTGTGTGTGTGTGTGTGTGAGTGTCTGTATCTGTGTGTACACATGTGTATGTTGGGGGATGTGCAGATAGTAGTTTTTCTTTCTGTTTATGGTAATAAAACCATTCCATGGAAAAAAGCTGTTTTTTAAATGAGATTTATTTCAACTGACAACGTAGAAGTGTTTTCTTACAATGAAACATAGTTAATAAACAGAAACAAAAACACAGTCCAGCCACAACAGCCTTTCCAGAATTTGGTTCACAGTTGTTATATTCCTTCAGATACAGCTTTTTAAAGCAAAACACTACTTATATTTGGCTCAGTCCAATATTTACTACAGGCTGTATCAGACCAGTAGGGTTCCACTAATTTATCAAAAGCTCTTTTTATTCTTCTAATATCAGAGACATCTTCTGGATTTCAGATTTCATGGAACCTTCTAGACTGCATTCTATACCTCCCTGGAGACTCATAGTTTCATAGGTTCATAGGTAGGTACTAGGCTATCTGCCCTAGGGCATTTATAAGCCTAGCCAGAATGTGTTGGCTTTCACCTCCCTTTTAGATTTGATTAGATTCCTGAGCCTCTGTCCAGCAAGGCCATAGAAGTGATCCCAGGAGTAAATTTACGATTTCCCATCCACTCGTCAAGATTTGTCTTGAAGAGGGTCAGTGAGGGGCTCTGCCTAACATGGATTGGGATTCTATTCCAGAGCGAGGGAAGCCTCTGGGATATTAATCTATCCCTCCAGCATGTCCTATTTATTGTTGTGCTGAGGTTTAAATCCCTGGAACATGTAGCTCTAATGGACTTGGTTTTCTTGAGGTGGAGCATGTCCATTAATTCTGGGTTAGACATGGCCTTGTACGTCAGGCAGAGATCACCTCTGAGTAGGCAGTAAGCAACTGAGTAGAGCTGGAGTTTCTTTAGTCGACCTGCATAGGGCATCTGTTTGAGGCCCACTATTCTCTTGGTGAGGTACTTCTGGGGTATTTCCAGCTGTTGCAGGTGTTGGGTAAGGTACATCCCAAATGGGGCATTGTACTCTATTATGGGCCTGATGAGCGATGAGTAGAGGGGCACAATGACCTCTCTTGATCTAGATGTGAACCCTTTCGTGATTAGGTGGGCCATATAGAAGGTTTTTCTAACCACTTTGGCAATGTGATTATCAAAGGAGAGGTTGCTATCTACTTGGGTCCCCAGATCCCTAATTACATCTTCCATACTTATTGGATTACCACCTATGTGGTAGTTCGTGGGCACTTTGTTTTTCCCAAAGGGGATGACTATGCACTTTTTTGCATTTAGCTTGAGGCCATGGTTCTGACACCAGGTATTCGTCTCCGTAAGACCCTTCTGGAGGATGTCTGTGTCAGCCAGAGAGTTGATTATGGCTCTCAGTTTGCAATCATCTGCGAACTTGGTCAGCCATAGTCCTCCCGTACTTGCCTGTACCTGAGAAAAGTATATACTGAACAAGAGGGGTCCCAGGACTGAGCCCTGTGGGATGCCAATTGTAACCGGGTTGGAGTCGGACATGGCAGCTGCAACTTTGACCAAGTGAGTTCTATCCATGAGCCAGTTTGCAACCCATCTCATGACATTGGTGTTAATGTTCAAGCTGGTAAGCTTATCTATAATGCCAGAGTGGGGTATTGTGTCGAAGGCCTTTGTGAGGTCTAGGTAGGCTGTGTGGACTACCTTTCCCTTGTCTATGGCCTTGGTAACTGTTTCAAAGAAGTCTACTAGGTTTAAGAGGCAAGATCTGCCTTTAACAAAGCTGAATTGGGTAGGGTCCAGTGTCTGGAGGTTCCCAATGTCTTTGTTTATGAGATCCATGATGATGCGCTCCATAGCCTTGCAGACCAGGCTAGTCAGGCTTCTAGGGCGATAGTTCCCAGGACCCATTGTTGCGCCACCTTTGTGGAGCGGGATAACTGTTGCTGTACACCATTCTTTGGGTGCATATCCTGTAGTAAGGCTGAGTTTGAACAGTGAATTTATGTGAGGGTTTAGTTCTTTTTGGAGCTGATGTAAGACGCATCCTGGGATACCATCCATCCACTGATGCTGTGTTTTTGGCTTTGGAGAGGGCTGTTTTCACCTGCGTGTCTGTGATGTCTGGGGGTCTACATTCTTCTGGGATGGACACAGGCCCTTTTGGGGGTGGGGGTGGGGTAAAGTTTGCACTGAACCTGTCAGCCAGGATTTCAGCAATTTCAGTGGGTTCAGTGTATTTTTTGCCATTTTGCACCAGCTCAGAGCAGAACTGAGAGTTGCTACCTAGATTCTTGACATAGCTAAAGAAGGCCTTGTGATTATCTTTAGAGTATTTGGTGATTTTTCTTTCAAAGCTGGCCTTGAATGATTTTATGAGGGATCATAGTTTCTTGCTAATACTGATCAGGGATGCCTTCCCTTTTTGGGATTTTGCTCTATCATGTAGTAGTTTCCTCCTTCTGTTATAGAGCTTATTTATAGCTGGGGTCCACCACACTGGTCTCCTCTTTTTGGAGGAGCGACTCTTGGTTTTACTTGGAATGGCTCGATCCATACATTCCTGTAGGTGCTCATATAATGCATTTGTAAAGGATTCTGTGGTTTGGGCAGCATTTTCCATTAGCCCGGGGGCTTAGAAACATTTCACCTCTGTCTTGAGAAGTGTGAAGTTTGCTTTTGAGAAATTTTTCACAGTAGTTTCCTTGGCTGGGGGTGGGGTCAGGATGTGCATGTCCAGTGTGATTAGTTTATGGTCTGATCTTACCAACGAGGCATTTACCTCTGGTGGAGAACATTGAGCCCCCATGTTGGTGATGACCAGGTCCAATATGTTGTCATCTCTTGTGGGAGTGGTGACCAGTTGTTCCAGGGCATTTGAGTTTATAAACCCCAGGAAGCATCGGGCAAATGACTTGGGACTTAAGTAGTTTTCCCAGTCAATGTTTGGGTAGTTGAAATCACCCAATATCATGGTGTTTGGTGAGACCTTCATATTCTCTAATGTTCTCAGGAATGCCGAGTGGGGGTCCTGAGACAAGGTGGGTTATCTGTAGCAAGCTACAAACTGAAAAGCCATTTTGCCCACTGTTAGTTGCACATGGATGGTCTCCGAGGCCTCGTGCAGTGCCACTAACCTGGAGGTGTGGGTATCCTTGATGAAGATGGATACACCCCCGCCTTATGTATTTCGGTCCGGGTTCTGGGGCCGAACGGTATGGTATGAGTTATAGCCTGGTAGTGCTGGGGTGCACTCTGGAGCCTTGAAGCAGGTTTCTGTTACTGCACTGATATCAATTTTCTCCATACTGAGGAGTGCCTCGAGTGCGTGCATTTTGAGGTTTAGACTTCTGGCATTGAGTAGCATTACCCTCAGTTTTTTGTTTCTTGTGTTGTCTATGGAGGTGGGTTTGTCTTTTGAGCCTTGCCTTTTGGTATCCTCTTTTTACAGTGGTCAGGAATGGGATTTAGTCAATAGGTGCTGACCACTATATATCTCAGCATACACTTCATTCCTCATAACTTGATACAGAGGATTGTGTATTTCTGGCTTACGTACCTACTTTGTATTTCTCACTCATGATGCAGCCTCTATTAAAGTCATTCCTAGCAGACACAACCCAACACGATGCTTCATGAACATGTGTGTGTGTGTGTGTGTGTGTGTGTGTGTGTGTGTGTGTGTGTGTGTGTGTGTCTGTGTGATCATGTTTTTGTTATTGTTTTATTGTTTGAGTTCAATATTTTGTGACCTAATTGACTTTCTTACACAAAACTTGTTTGTCAACAACTGATTCTTTAAATTCTTGCAAATACATATTTTTATTTATTTACATATTTTTTGCACTCTTTGCCCCCACTGCCTGTGTAATCATCAGGTTTCTCATTTCCAATCAGTCTATTAGTTACACCATAACTGCGGTGATGATCATCTGGGTAGGGGCATTCATCAGAGAGACATCAGAAGTGGTTTAAGGGTTTTCTTGTTTTTCTGCCTGGTCCTACTAGAGCCCACTTGGAGAGGAGTTTGTGATGGGCTGATGGTGAGGAATGTTCCCTATGAACAGCCTAGCCCCTCCCCTTGAAACCTGCATGGGAAAGTCCATAGTCTCCACCAGGGAGATGATACTGCCCATTGTCCCTTTAAGGGTGTAAAATCTCCTATTTTCCCTTCACTAAGTGAGTAAGCCATGCCCTTCATTAATCCCGCTTCCTGCCTGGTTCTTCCATCACAGGGGCTAAACCCTGATATCTAGGTCACAGTCAACGGTCCATCTCTCTGTACACCATGGAGCCAGGCTGAAATACTACACATTCATGTTCATCTTTTCACTAATGCTGTCTGTCCAACTTAATCTAAGCTGACAGCCTCTTCTTATGCTTTTAGTCTTTGCTCGCATCGTTTCAACTGTGGTGTCGGAGAAAACTTTTGAAAATTTCATGAACTGCCAAACTGTCACTGGAAGATCTGACCAAAGCATTCGAGTTTTAGTTTTATTATCAGATCTTCCAGTGACAGTTTGGCAGTTCATGAAATTTTCAAAAGTTTTCTCCGACACCACAGTTGAAAAGTTTCACTCTTCAGTTTATAGGCTTACTTATAATATGAACCTTTGATTACAACGTGATGTATTTTTCTTCTAAGAAGTAAGATTAATTTAATGTCATGGCTGCAATCATCAGGAGACGTTTGAACTCATGGAAATAACATTTGTCACCGGCTCCAGTTATTCACAATCTATTTGCTAGAACCTCATAGGACTAGACATCACCTTCTTACTATTTTTTATGTTGAGCAAAATGCCAGGTTTTATTCTTTCAACTTTTACTTTCATGAACAGCTTCTTCAACTCTTCGTCAATTTCTAGATTTATTTATTTAATTTATTGTTGTGTATGGAGTTTTTCCCCTCTAAAGTAAGAATATGTTACAATAAAATGGAGCATCTGAGTAAAGCAGATACCAATAAATCTCAATCCCTCTGTCTCTTTCTATACACAAACATACACACGTGCGAGGGCGCGCGCATGCACACACAGACATACACACGCGCAAGCGTGCACATGCACACACACACACACACACACACACACACACACACACACACACACAAAAGATATACATGCACACACACACACACACACACACACACACACACACACACACACACATATATATATATATATATATATATATATATATATATATATATATATATATATATATATATCTCGGAACTATAATTGGTGCTTTTTGCGGTCTACCCAAAGTGGAGGAAAAAAGTCTCCAGTCGGCCACTAGCGCATTCATTTGAATAGTAGTGAATAATAGTTAGGTAGTTTTCATAGGTTTTTATGATTGCTATGTCTCACATGTAATATTCTACTGTAGCTTTTTGTTTTTTGATTATTTGTTCATTTCTTTGATTACTTTACTAATACAGTAAGGGTTATGTTAAGACTCTGTCAGTTTTATTCATTATATTATATTATATTATATTATATTATATTATATTATATTATATTATATTATATTATATTATTTAAATTTGTCAACCAGAATAGAGCACTGATCTAGCTGCACCATATTCGGCTAGCCAAGCACCAGAGATACAAAATAATTTATGGATACAAATGTAGTACCAGTATGAATCACCAGTACATGTTAAAACCAAATCTGCACAAAAATACTATAAAGGAGAAATGCAGTACAAATAGCAATAAACAACGCATGTCAAAGCAAAGTTTGCAGAAACAAAACCAGGAAAATGAAGAAGTAACACTAAATGTACTCTCATCACAGAGTAACAATGTAAAATAAATGTCATATAACTGCATGCACACCCTCATCACAGAGTAACAATGTAAAATAACAAATGTCATATAACTACATGCACACCCTCATCACAGAGTAACAATGTAAAATAAATGTTATATAACTGCATGCATACCCTCATCACAGAGTAACAATGTAAAATAACAAATGTCATATAACTGCATGCACACCCTCATCACAAAGTAACAATGTAAAATAAATGTTATATAACTGCATGCACACCCTCATCACAGAGTAACAATGTAAAATAACAAATGTCATATAACTGCATGCACACCCTCATCACAGAGTAACAATGTAAAATAACAAATGTCATATAACTGCATGCACACCCTCATCACAGAGTAATACTGTAAAATAACAAATGCCATTTAACTGCATGTACACCCTCATCACAGAGTAACAATGTAAAATAACAAATGTCATATAACTGCATGCACGACTAATCACAGAGTAACATTGTAAAATAACAAATGTCATATAACTGCATGCACACCCTCATCACAGAGTAACAATGTGAAATAAATGTCATATAACTGCATGCACACCCTCATCACAGAGTAACAATGTAAAATAACAAATGTCATAGAACTGCATGCACACCCTCATCACAGAGTAACAATGTAAAGTAAATGTCATATAACTGCATGCACACTCTCATCACAGAGTAACAATGTAAAATAACAAATGTCATATAACTGCATGCAAACCTTAACACAGAGTAGCAATGTAAGATAACAAATGTCACTTAACTGCATGCACACCCTCATCACTGAGTAACAATGTAAAATAACAAATGTCATTTAACTGCATGCACACCCTCATCACAGAGTAACAATGTAAAATAATAAATGTCATTTAACTGCATGCACACCCTCATCACAGAATACCAATGTAAAATAAATGTCATATAACTGCATGCACACCCTCATCACAGAGTAACAATGTAAAATAACAAATGTCATATAACTGCGTGCACACCCTCATCACAGAGTAACAATGTAAAATAAATGTCATAAAACTGCATGCACACCCTCATCACAAAGTAACAATATAAAATAACAAATGTCATATAACTGCATGCACACCCTCATCACAGAGTAACAATGTAAAATAACAAATGTCATATAACTGCATTCACACCCTCATCACAGAGTAACAATGTAAAATAAATGTCATATAACTGCATGCACACCCTCATCACAGAGTAACAATGTAAAATAATAAATGTCATATAACTGCACGCACATCCTCATCAAAGAGTAACAATGTAAAATAAATGTCATATACCTACATGCACACCCTCATCACAGAGTAACAATGTAAAATAACAAATGCCATATAACTGCATGAACACCCTCATCACAGAGCAACAAAGTAAAATAATAAATGTCATATAACTGCATGCACCCCCTCATCACAGAGTAACAATGTAAAATAAAAGTAATATAACTGCATGCACACTCTCATCACAGAGTAACAATGCAAAATAACAAATGTCATATAACTGCATGAACACCCTCATCACATAGTAACAATGTAAAATAACAAATGTCATATAACTGCATGCACACTCACATCACAGAGTAACAATGTAAAATAACAAATGTCATATAACTGCAAGCACACTCTCATCACAGAGTAACAATGTAAAATAACAAATGTCATATAACTGCTTGCACACCCTCATCACAGAGAACAATGTAAAATAAGAAATGTCATTTAACTGCATGCACACCCTCATCACAGAGTAAAAATGTCAAATAAATGTCATATAACTGCATGCACACCCTCATCACAGAGTAACAATGTAAAATAACCAATGTCATTTAACTGCATGCACACCCTCATCACAGAGTAACAATGTAAAATAAATGTCATATAACTGCATGCACACCCTTATCACAGAGTAACAATGTAAAATAACAAATATCATATTACTGCATGCACACCCTCATCACAGAGTAACAATGTAAAATAAATGTCATAAAACTGCATGCACACCCTCATCACATAGTAACAATGTAAAATAACAAATGTCATATAACTGCATGCAACCTCATCACAGAGTAACAATGTAAAATAACAAATGTCATATAACTGCATGCACACCCTCAACACAGAGTAACAATGTAAAATAAATGTCATATAACTGCACGCACACCCTCATCACAGAGTAAAGATGTAAAATAACAAATGTCATATAACTGCATGCACACCCTCATCACAGAGTAACAATGTAAAATAAATGTCATATAACTGCATGCACACCCTCATCATAGAGTAACAATGTAAA
The DNA here is from genome assembly GCF_019279795.1 of Protopterus annectens. NCBI lineage: Eukaryota > Metazoa > Chordata > Ceratodontiformes > Protopteridae > Protopterus > Protopterus annectens. The sequence continues at coordinate 1,517,377,590 of NC_056726.1, read as the reverse complement.
ATAACAAATGCCATATAAATGCATGCACACTCTCATCACAGAGTAACAATGTAAAATAACAAATGTCATATAACTGCATGCACACCCTCATCACAGAGTAACAATGTAAAATAAAAGTCATATAACTGCATGCACACTCTCATCACAGAGTAACAATGTAAAATAACAAATGTCATATAACTGCATGCACACCCTCATCACAGAGTAACAATGTAAAATAAATGTCATATAACTGCATGCACACCCTCATCACAGAGTAACAATGTAAAAAAACAAATGTCATATAACTGCATGCACACCCTCATCACAGAGTAACAATGTAAAATAACAAATGTCATATAACTGCATGCACACTCTCATCACAGTGTAACAATGTAAAATAACAAATGTCATATAACTGCTTGCACACCCTCATCACAGAGTACCAATGTAAAATAAATGTCATATAACTGCATGCACACCCTCATCACAGAGCAACAATGTAAAATAACCAATGTCATTTAACTGCATGCACACCCTCATCACAGAGTAACAATGTAAAATAAATGTCATATAACTGCATGCACACCCTCATCACAGAGTAACAATGTAAAGTAACAAATGTCATTTAACTACATGCACACCCTCATTACAGAGTAACAATGTAAAATAAATGTCATATAACTGCATGCACACCCTCATCACATAGTATCAATGTAAAATAACAAATGTCATATAACTGCATGCACACCCTCATCACAGAGTAACAATGTAAAATAACAAATGTCATATAACTGCATGCACACCCTCATCACAGAGTAACAATGTAAAATAAATGTCATATAACTGCATGCACACCCTCATCAAAGAGTAACAATGTAAAATAACAAATGTCATATAACTGCATGCACAACCTCATCAGAGTAACAATGTAAAATAACAAATGTCATATAACTGCATGCACACCCTCATCACAGAGTAACAATGTAAAAAACAAATTACATATAACTGCATGCACACCCTCATCACAGAGTAACAATGTAAAATAACAAATGTCATATAACTGCATGCACACTCTCGTCACAGAGAAACAATGTAAAATAACAAATGTCATATAACTACATGCACACCCTCATCAGAGAGTAACAATGTAAAATAACAAATGTCATATAACTGCATGCACACCCTCATCACAGAGTAACAATGTAAAATAACAAATGTCATATAAGTGTATGCACACCCTCATCACAGAGTAAAAATGTAAAATAACAAATGTCATATAACTGCATGCGCACCCTCATCACAGAGTAACAATGTAAAATAACAAATGTCATATAACTGCATGCACACCATCATCACAGAGTAACAATGTAAAATAACAAATATCATATTACTGCATGCACACCCTCATCACAGAGTAACAATGTAAAATAAATGTCATAAAACTGCATGCACACCCTCATCACATAGTAACAATGTAAAATAACAAATGTCATATAACTGCATGCAACCTCATCACAGAGTAACAATGTAAAATAACAAATGTCATATAACTGCATGCACACCCTCAACACAGAGTAACAATGTAAAATAAATGTCATATAACTGCACGCACACCCTCATCACAGAGTAAAGATGTAAAATAACCAATGTCATTTAACTGCATGCACACCCTCATCACAGAGTAACAATGTAAAATAACAAATGTCATATAACTGCATGCACACCCTCTTCACAGAGTAACAATGTAAAATAAATGTCATATAACTGCATGCACACTCTCAACACAGAGTAACAATGTAAAATAACAAATGTCATTTAACTGCATGCACACCCTCATCACAGAGTAACAATGTAAAATAAATGTCATATAACTGCATGCACACCCTCATCACAGAGTAACAATTTAAAGTAACAAATGTCATTTAACTACATGCACACCCTCATTACAGAGTAACAATGTAAAATAAATGTCATATAACTGCATGCACACCCTCATCACATAGTATCAATGTAAAATAACAAATGTCATATAACTGCATGCACACCCTCATCACAGAGTAACAATGTAAAATAACAAATGTCATAAAACTGCATGCCCACCCTCATCACAGAGTAACAATGTAAAATAAATGTCATATAACTGCATGCACACCCTCATCAAAGAGTAACAATGTAAAATAACAAATGTCATATAACTACATGCACAACCTCATCAGAGTAACAATGTAAAATAACAAATGTCATATAACTGCATGCACACCCGCATCACAGAGTAACAATGTAAAAAACAAATTACATATAACTGCATGCACACCCTCATCACAGAGTAACAATGTAAAATAACAAATGTCATATAACTGCATGCACACTCTCGTCACAGAGAAACAATGTAAAATAACAAATGTCATATAACTACATGCACACCCTCATCAGAGAGTAACAATGTAAAATAACAAATGTCATATAACTGCATGCACACCCTCGTCACAGAGTAACTATGTAAAATAACAAATGTCATATAAGTGTATGCACACCCTAATCACAGAGTAAAAATGTAAAATAACAAATGTCATATAACTGCATGCGCACCCTCATCACAGAGTAACAATGTAAAATAACAAATGTCATATAACTGCATGCACACCATCATCACAGAGTAACAATGTAAAATAACAAATGTCATATAAATGCATGCACACCTTCATCAGAGAGTAACAATGTAAAATAACAAATGTCACATAACTGCATGCAAACCCTCATCACAGAGTAACAATGTAAAATAACAAATGTCATATAACTGCATGCACACCCTCATCACAGAGTAACAATGTAAAATAACAAATGTCATTTACCTGCATGCACACCCTCTTCACAGAGTAACAATGTAAAATAAATGTCATATAACTGCATGCACACCCTCATCACAGAGTAATAATGTAAAATAAATGTCATATAACTGCATGCACACCCTCATCACAGAGTAACAATGTAAAATAACAAATGTCATTTAACTGCATGCACACCATTATTACTGAGTAACAATATAAAATAAATGTCATATAACTGCATGCACACCCTCATCACAGAGTAACAATGTAAAATAACAAATGTCATATAACTACATGCACACCCTCATCACAGAGTAACAATGTAAAATAACAAATGCCATATAACTGCATGCACAACCTCATCACAGAGTACCAATGTAAAATAAATGTCATATAACTGCATGCACACCGTCATCACAGAGTAACAATGTAAAATAACAAATGTTGTATAACTGCAAGCACACCCGCATCAGAGTAACAATGTAAAATAACAAATGTCATACAGCTGCATGCACACCCTCATCACAGAGTAACAATGTAAAAAAACAAATGTCATATAACTGCATGCACACCATCATCACAGAGTAACAATGTAAATTAACAAATGTCATATAACTGCATGCACACCCTTATCACAGAGGAACAATGTAAAATAACAAATGTCATATAACTGCATGCACACACTCATCACAGAGTAACAATGTAAAATAACAAATGTCATATAACTGCATGCACACCTTCATCACAGAGTAACAATGTAAAATAACAAATGCCATATAACTGCATGCACACATTCATCACAGAGTAACAATGTAAAATAACAAATGTCATATAACTGCATGCACACACTCATCACAGAGTAACAATGTAAAATAACAAATGTCATATAACTGCATGGACACCCACATCACAGAGTAACAATGTAAAATAACAAATGTCATATAAATGCATGCACACACTCATCACAGAGTAACAATGTAAAATAACAAATGTCATATAACTGCATGCACACCCTCATCACAGAGTAACAATGTAAAATAACAAATGTCATATAACTGCATGCACACCCTCATCACAGAGTAACAATGTAAAATAAATGTCATATAACTGCATGCACACCCTCATCACAGAGTAACAATGTAAAGTAACAAATGTCATTTAACTACATGCACACCCTCATTACAGAGTAACAATGTAAAATAAATGTCATATAACTGCATGCACACCCTCATCACATAGTATCAATGTAAAATAACAAATGTCATATAACTGCATGCACATCCTCATCACAGAGTAACAATGTAAAATAACAAATGTCATATAACTGCATGCACACCCTCATCACAGAGTAACAATGTAAAATAAATGTCATATAACTGCATGCACTCCCTCATCAAAGAGTAACAATGTAAAATAACAAATGTCATATAACTGCATGCACAACCTCATCAGAGTAACAATGTAAAATAACAAATGTCATATAACTGCATGCACACCCTCATCAGAGAGTAACAATGTAAAAAACAAATTACATATAACTGCATGCACACCCTCATCACAGAGTAACAATGTAAAATAACAAATGTCATATAACTGCATGCACACTCTCGTCACAGAGAAACAACGTAAAATAACAAATGTCATATAACTACATGCACACCCTCATCAGAGAGTAACAATGTAAAATAACAAATGTCATATAACTGCATGCACACCCTCATCACAGAGTAACAATGTAAAATAACAAATGTCATATAAGTGTATGCACACCCTCATCACAGAGTAAAAATGTAAAATAACAAATGTCATATAACTGCATGTGCACCCTCATCACAGAGTAACAATGTAAAATAACAAATGTCATATAACTGCATGCACACCATCATCACAGAGTAACAATGTAAAATAACAAATATCATATTACTGCATGCACACCCTCATCACAGAGTAACAATGTAAAATAAATGTCATAAAACTGCATGCACACCCTCATCACATAGTAACAATGTAAAATAACAAATGTCATATAACTGCATGCAACCTCATCACAGAGTAACAATGTAAAATAACAAATGTCATATAACTGCATGCACACCCTCAACACAGAGTAACAATGTAAAATAAATGTCATATAACTGCACGCACACCCTCATCACAGAGTAAAGATGTAAAATAACAAATGTCATATAACTGCATGCACACCCTCATCACAGAGTAACAATGTAAAATAAATGTCATATAACTGCATGCACACCCTCATCATAGAGTAACAATGTAAAATAACAAATGCCATATAAATGCATGCACACTCTCATCACAGAGTAACAATGTAAAATAACAAATGTCATATAACTGCATGCACACCCTCATCACAGAGTAACAATGTAAAATAACAAATGTCATATAACTGCATGCACACCTTCATCACAGAGTAACAATGTAAAATAACAAATGTCATATAACTGCATGCACACATTCATCACAGAGTAACAATGTAAAATAACAAATGTCATATAACTGCATGCACACACTCATCACAGAGTAACAATGTAAAATAACAAATGTCATATAACTGCATGGACACCCTCATCACAGAGTAACAATGTAAAATAACAAATGTCATATAAATGCATGCACACACTCATCACAGAGTAACAATGTAAAATAACAAATGTCATATAACTGCATGCACACCCTCATCACAGAGTAACAATGTAAAATAACAAATGTCATATAACTGCATGCACACCCTCATCACAGAGTAACAATGTAAAATAAATGTCATATAACTGCATGCACACCCTCATCACAGAGTAACAATGTAAAGTAACAAATGTCATTTAACTACATGCACACCCTCATTACAGAGTAACAATGTAAAATAAATGTCATATAACTGCATGCACACCCTCATCACATAGTATCAATGTAAAATAACAAATGTCATATAACTGCATGCACACCCTCATCACAGAGTAACAATGTAAAATAACAAATGTCATATAACTGCATGCACACCCTCATCACAGAGTAACAATGTAAAATAAATGTCATATAACTGCATGCACACCCTCATCAAAGAGTAACAATGTAAAATAACAAATGTCATATAACTGCATGCACAACCTCATCAGAGTAACAATGTAAAATAACAAATGTCATATAACTGCATGCACACCCTCATCAGAGAGTAACAATGTAAAAAACAAATTAAATATAACTGCATGCACACCCTCATCACAGAGTAACAATGTAAAATAACAAATGTCATATAACTGCATGCACACTCTCGTCACAGAGAAACAACGTAAAATAACAAATGTCATATAACTACATGCACACCCTCATCAGAGAGTAACAATGTAAAATAACAAATGTCATATAACTGCATGCACACCCTCATCACAGAGTAACAATGTAAAATAACAAATGTCATATAAGTGTATGCACACCCTCATCACAGAGTAAAATGTAAAATAACAAATGTCATATAACTGCATGTGCACCCTCATCACAGAGTAACAATGTAAAATAACAAATGTCATATAACTGCATGCACACCATCATCACAGAGTAACAATGTAAAATAACAAATATCATATTACTGCATGCACACCCTCATCACAGAGTAACAATGTAAAATAAATGTCATAAAACTGCATGCACACCCTCATCACATAGTAACAATGTAAAATAACAAATGTCATATAACTGCATGCAACCTCATCACAGAGTAACAATGTAAAATAACAAATGTCATATAACTGCATGCACACCCTCAACACAGATTAACAATGTAAAATAAATGTCATATAACTGCACGCACACCCTCATCACAGAGTAAAGATGTAAAATAACAAATGTCATATAACTGCATGCACACCCTCATCACAGAGTAACAATATAAAATAACAAATGTCATATAACTGCATGCACACCCTCTTCACAGAGTAACAATGTAAAATAAATGTCATATAACTGCATGCACACTCTCAACACAGAGTAACAATGTAAAATAACAAATGTCATTTAACTGCATGCACACCCTCATCACTGAGTAACAATGTAAAATAAATGTCATATAACTGCATGCACACCCTCATCACAGAGTAACAATGTAAAGTAACAAATGTCATTTAACTACATGCACACCCTCATTACAGAGTAACAATGTAAAATAAATGTCATATAACTGCATGCACACCCTCATCACATAGTATCAATGTAAAATAACAAATGTCATATAACTGCATGCACACCCTCATCACAGAGTAACAATGTAAAATAACAAATGTCATAAAACTGCATGCACACCCTCATCACAGAGTAACAATGTAAAATAAATGTCATATAACTGCATGCACACCCTCATCAAAGAGTAACAATGTAAAATAACAAATGTCATATAACTACATGCACAACCTCATCAGAGTAACAATGTAAAATAACAAATGTCATATAACTGCATGCACACCTGCATCACAGAGTAACAATGTAAAAAACAAATTACATATAACTGCATGCACACCCTCATCACAGAGTAACAATGTAAAATAACAAATGTCATATAACTGCATGCACACTCTCGTCATAGAGAAACAATGTAAAATAACAAATGTCATATAACTACATGCACACCCTCATCAGAGAGTAACAATGTAAAATAACAAATGTCATATAACTGCATGCACACCCTCGTCACAGAGTAACAATGTAAAATAACAAATGTCATATAAGTGTATGCACACCCTCATCACAGAGTAAAAATGTAAAATAACAAATGTCATATAACTGCATGCGCACCCTCATCACAGAGTAACAATGTAAAATAACAAATGTCATATAACTGCATGCACACCATCATCACAGAGTAACAATGTAAAATAACAAATGTCATATAACTGCATGCACACCTTCATCAGAGAGTAACAATGTAAAATAACAAATGTCATATAACTGCATGCAAACCCTCATCACAGAGTAACAATGTAAAATAACAAATGTCATATAACTGCATGCACACCCTCATCACAGAGTAACAATGTAAAATAACAAATGTCATTTACCTGCATGCACACCCTCTTCACAGAGTAACAATGTAAAATAAATGTCATATAACTGCATGCACACCCTCATCACAGAGTAATAATGTAAAATAAATGTCATATAACTGCATGCACACCCTCATCACAGAGTAACAATGTAAAATAACAAATGTCATTTAACTGCATGCACACCATTATTACTGAGTAACAATATAAAATAAATGTCATATAACTGCATGCACACCCTCATCACAGAGTAACAATGTAAAATAACAAATGTCATATAACTACATGCACACCCTCATCACAGAGTAACAATGTAAAATAACAAATGCCATATAACTGCATGCACAACCTCATCACAGAGTACCAATGCAAAATAAATGTCATATAACTGCATGCACACCGTCATCACAGAGTAACAATGTAAAATAACAAATGTTGTATAACTGCAAGCACACCCGCATCAGAGTAACAATGTAAAATAACAAATGTCATATAACTGCATGCACACCCTCATCACAGAGTAACAATGTAAAAAAACAAATGTCATATAACTGCATGCACACCATCATCACAGAGTAACAATGTAAATTAACAAATGTCATATAACTGCATGCACACCCTTATCACAGAGGAACAATGTAAAATAACAAATGTCATATAACTGCATGCACACACTCATCACAGAGTAACAATGTAAAATAACAAATGTCATATAACTGCATGCACACCTTCATCACAGAGTAACAATGTAAAATAACAAATGTCATATAACTGCATGCACACATTCATCACAGAGTAACAATGTAAAATAACAAATGTCATATAACTGCATGCACACACTCATCACAGAGTAACAATGTAAAATAACAAATGTCATATAACTGCATGGACACCCTCATCACAGAGTAACAATGTAAAATAACAAATGTCATATAAATGCATGCACACACTCATCACAGAGTAACAATGTAAAATAACAAATGTCATATAACTGCATGCACACCCTCATCACAGAGTAACAATGTAAAATAACAAATGTCATATAACTGCATGCACACCCTCATCACAGAGTAACAATGTAAAATAACAAATGTCATATAACTGCATGCACACCCTCATCACAGAGTAACAATGTAAAATAACAAATGTCATATAACTGCATGCACACCCTCATCACAGAGTAACCATGTAAAATAACAAATGTCATATAACTGCAAGCACACCCTCATCACAGAGTAACCATATAAAATAACAAATGTCATATAACTGCATGCACACCCTCATCACAGAGTAACAATGTAAAATAACAAATGTCATATAACTGCATGCACACCCTCATCACAGAGTAACAATGTAAAATAACAAATGTCATATAACTGCATGCAGACCGTCATCACTGAGTAACAATTTAAAATAACAAATGTCATATAACTGCATGCACACCCTCATCACAGAGTAACAATGTAAAATAACAAATGTCATATAACTGCATGCACACCCTCATCACAGAGTAACAATGTAAAATAACAAATGTCATATATCTGCATGCACACCCTCATCACAGAGTAACAATGTAAAATAACAAATGTCATATAACTGCATGCACACCCTCATCACAGAGTAACAATGTAAAATAACAAATGTCATATAACTGCATGCACACCCTCATCACAGAGTAACAATGTAAAATAACAAATGTCATATAACTGCATGCACACCCTCATCACAGAGTAACAATGTAAAATAACAAATGTCATATAACTGCATGCACACCCTCATCACAGAGTAACAATGTAAAATAACAAATGTCATATAACTGCATGCACCCTCATCACATAGTAACAATGTAAAATAACAAATGTCATATAACTGCATGCACACCCTCATCACAGAGTAACAATGTAAAATAACAAATGTCATATAACTGCATGCACACCCTCATCACAGAGTAACAATGTAAAATAAATGTCATATAACTGCATGCACACCCTCATCACAGAGTAACAATGTAAAATAACAAATGTCATATAACTGCATGCACACCTCATCACAGAGTAACAATGTAAAATAACAAATGTCATATAACTGCATGCACACCCTCATCACAGAGTAACAATGTAAAATAAATGTCATATAACTGCATGCACACCCTCATCACAGAGTAACAATGTAAAATAACAAATGTCATATAACTGCATGCACACCCTCATCACAGAGTAACAATGTAAAATAACAAATGTCATATAACTGCATGCACACCCTCATCACAGAGTAACAATGTAAAATAACAAATGTCATATAACTGCATGCACACCCTCATCACAGAGTAACAATGTAAAATAACAAATGTCATATAACTGCATGCACACCCTCATCACAGAGTAACAATGTAAAATAACAAATGTCATATAACTGCATGCACACCCTCATCACAGAGTAACAATGTAAAATAACAAATGTCATATAACTGCATGCACACCCTCATCACAGAGTAACAATGTAAAATAACAAATGTCATATAACTGCATGCACACCCTCATCACAGAGTAACAATGTAAAATAACAAATGTCATATAACTGCATGCACACCCTCATCACAGAGTAACAATGTAAAATAACAAATGTCATATAACTGCATGCACACTCTCATCACAGAGTAACAATGTAAAATAACAAATGTCATATAACTGCATGCACACCCTCATCACAGAGTAACAATGTAAAATAACAAATGTCATATAACTGCATGCACACCCTCATCACAGAGTAACAATGTAAAATAACAAATGTCATATAACTGCATGCACACCCTCATCACAGAGTAACAATGTAAAATAACAAATGTCATTTACCTGCATGCACACCCTCATCACAGAGTAACAATGTAAAATAAAAGTCATATAACTGCATGCACACTCTCATCACAGAGTAACAATGTAAAATAACAAATGTCATATAACTGCATGCACACCCTCATCACAGAGTAACAATGTAAAATAAATGTCATATAACTGCATGCACACCCTCATCACAGAGTAACAATGTAAAATAACAAATGTCATATAACTGCATGCACACCCTCATCACAGAGTAACAATGTAAAATAAATGTCATATAACTGCATGCACACCCTCATCACAGAGTAACAATGTAAAATAACAAATGTCATTTAACTACATGCACACCCTCATCACAGAGTAACAATGTAAAAAAACAAATGTCATATAACTGCATGCACACCCTCATCACAGAGTAACAATGTAAAATAACAAATGTCATATAACTGCATGCACACCCTCATCACAGAGTAACAATGTAAAATAACAAATGTCATATAACTGCATGCACACCCTCATCACAGAGTAACAATGTAAAATAACAAATGTCATATAACTGCATGCACACCCTCATCACAGAGTAACAATGTAAAATAACAAATGTCATATAACTGCATGCACACCCTCATCACAGAGTAACAATGTAAAATAACAAATGTCATATTACTGCATGCACACCCTCATCACAGAGTAACAATGTAAAAAAACAAATGTCATATAACTGCATGCACACCCTCATCACAGAGTAACAATGTAAAATAACAAATGTCATATAACTGCATGCACACTCTCATCACAGTGTAACAATGTAAAATAACAAATGTCATATAACTGCTTGCACACCCTCATCACAGAGTACCAATGTAAAATAAATGTCATATAACTGCATGCACACCCTCATCACAGAGCAACAATGTAAAATAACCAATGTCATTTAACTGCATGCACACCCTCATCACAGAGTAACAATGTAAAATAACAAATGTCATATAACTGCATGCACACCCTCAACACAGAGTAACAATGTAAAATAACAAATGTCATTTAACTGCATGCACACCCTCATCACAGAGTAACAATGTAAAATAAATGTCATATAACTGCATGCACACCCTCATCACAGAGTAACAATGTAAAATAACAAATGTCATATAACTGCATGCACACCCTCATCACAGAGTAACAATGTAAAATAACAAATGTCATATAACTGCATGCACACCCTCATCACAGAGTAACAATGTAAAATAACAAATGTCATATAACTGCATGCACACCCTCATCACAGAGTAACAATGTAAAATAACAAATGTCATATAACTGCATGCACACCCTCATCACAGAGTAACAATGTAAAATAACAAATGTCATATAACTGCATGCACACCCTCATCACAGAGTAACAATGTAAAATAACAAATGTCATATAACTGCATGCACACCCTCATCACAGAGTAACAATGTAAAATAACAAATGTCATATAACTGCATGCACACCCTCATCACAGAGTAACAATGTAAAATAACAAATGTCATATCACTGCATGCACACCCTCATCACAGAGTATCAATGTAAAATAACAAATGTCATATAACTGCAAGCACACCCTCATCACAGAGTAACCATATAAATAAATGTCATATAACTGCATGCACACCTCATCACAGAGTAACAATGTAAAATTACAAATATCATTTAACTACATGCACACACTCATCACAGAGTAACAATGTATAATAAATGTCATATAAGTGCATGCACACCCTCATCACAGAGTAGCAATGTAAAATAAATGTCATATAACTGCATGCAACCTCATCACAGAGTAACAATGTAAAATAACAAATGTCATATAACTGCATGCACACCCTCAACACAGAGTAACAATGTAAAATAAATGTCATATAACTGCATGCACACCCTCATCACAGAGTAACAATGTAAAATAACAAATGTCATATAACTGCATGCACACCCTCATCACAGAGTAACAATGTAAAATAACAAATGTCATATAACTACATGCACACTCTCATCACAGAGTAACAATGTAAAATAACAAATGCCATATAACTGCATGCACACACTCATCACAGAGTAACAATGTAAAATAACAAATGTCATATAACTGCATGCACACCTCATCACAGAGTAACAATGTAAAATAACAAATGTCATATAACTGCATGCACACCATCATCACAGAGTAACAATGTAAAATAACAAATGTCATATAACTGCATGCACACCATTATCACAGAGTAACAATGTAAAATAACAAATGTCATATAACTGCATGCACACCCTCATCACAGAGTAACAATGTAAAATAACAAATGTCATATAACTGCATGCACACACTCATCACAGAGTAACAATGTAAAATAACAAATGTCATATAACTGCATGCACACCCTCATCACAGAGTAACAATGTAAAATAACAAATGTCATATAACTGCATGCACACCCTCATCACAGAGTAACAATGTAAAATAACAAATGTCATATAACTGCATGCACACCCTCATCACAGAGTAACAATGTAAAATAACAAATGTCATATAACTGCATGCACACCCTCATCACAGAGTAACAATGTAAAATAACAAATGTCATATAACTGCATGCACACCCTCATCACAGAGTAACCATGTAAAATAACAAATGTCATATAACTGCAAGCACACCCTCATCACAGAGTAACAATGTAAAATAACAAATGTCATATAACTGCATGCACACCCTCATCACAGAGTAACAATGTAAAATAACAAATGTCATATAACTGCATGCACACCTCATCACAGAGTAACAATGTAAAATAACAAATGTCATATAACTGCATGCACACCCTCATCACAGAGTAACAATGTAAAATAACAAATGTCATATAACTGCATGCACACCCTCATCACAGAGTAACAATGTAAAATAACAAATGTCATATAACTGCATGCACACCCTCATCACAGAGTAACAATGTAAAATAACAAATGTCATATAACTGCATGCACACCCTCATCACAGAGTAACAATGTAAAATAACAAATGTCATATAACTGCATGCACACCCTCATCACAGAGTAACAATGTAAAATAACAAATGTCATATAACTGCATGCACACCCTCAACACAGAGTAACAATGTAAAATAACAAATGACATATAACTGCATGCACACCCCCATCACAGAGTAACAATGTAAAATAACAAATGTCATATAACTGCATGCACACCCTCATCACAGAGTAACAATGTAAAATAACAAATGTCATATAACTGCATGCACACCCTCATCACAGAGTAACAATGTAAAATAACAAATGTCATATAACTGCATGCACACCCTCATCACAGAGTAACAATGTAAAATAACAAATGTCATATAACTGCATGCACACCCTCATCACAGAGTAACAATGTAAAATAACAAATGTCATATAACTGCATGCACACCCTCATCACAGAGTAACAATGTAAAATAACAAATGTCATATAACTGCATGCACACCCTCATCACAGAGTAACAATGTAAAATAACAAATGTCATATAACTGCATGCACACTCTCATCACAGAGTAACAATGTAAAATAACAAATGTCATATAACTGCATGCACACCCTCATCACAGAGTAACAATGTAAAATAACAAATGTCATATAACTGCATGCACACCTCATCACAGAGTAACAATGTAAAATAAATGTCATATTACTGCATGCACACCCTCATCACAGAGTAACAATGTAAAAAAACAAATGTCATATAACTGCATGCACACCCTCATCACAGAGTAACAATGTAAAATAACAAATGTCATATAACTGCTTGTACACCCTCATCACAGAGTACCAATGTAAAATAAATGTCATATAACTGCATGCACACCCTCATCACAGAGCAACAATGTAAAATAACCAATGTCATTTAACTGCATGCACACCCTCATCACAGAGTAACAATGTAAAATAACAAATGTCATATAACTGCATGCACACCCTCTTCACAGAGTAACAATGTAAAATAACAAATGTCATTTAACTGCATGCACACCCTCATCACAGAGTAACAATGTAAAATAACAAATGTCATATAACTGCATGCACACCCTCAACACAGAGTAACAATGTAAAATAACAAATGTCATATAACTGCATGCACACCCTCATCACAGAGTAACAATGTAAAATAACAAATGTCATATAACTGCATGCACACCCTCATCACAGAGTAACAATGTAAAATAACAAATGTCATATAACTGCATGCACACCCTCATCACAGAGTAACAATGTAAAATAACAAATGTCATATAACTGCATGCACACCCTCATCACAGAGTAACAATGTAAAATAACAAATGTCATATAACTGCATGCACACCCTCATCACAGAGTAACAATGTAAAATAACAAATGTCATATAACTGCATGCACCCTCATCACAGAGTAACAATGTAAAATAACAAATGTCATATAACTGCATGCATACCCTCATCACAGAGTAACAATGTAAAATAACAAATGTCATATAACTGCATGCACACCCTCATCACAGAGTAACAATGTAAAATAACAAATGTCATATAACTGCATGCACACCCTCATCACAGAGTAACAATGTAAAATAACAAATGTCATATAACTGCATGCACACCCTCATCACAGAGTAACAATGTAAAATAACAAATGTCATATAACTGCATGCACACCCTCATCACAGAGTAACAATGTAAAAAAACAAATGTCATATAACTGCATGCACACCCTCATCACAGAGTAACAATGTAAAATAACAAATGTCATATAACTGCATGCACACCCTCATCACAGAGTAACATGTAAAATAACAAATGTCATATAACTGCATGCACACACTCATCACAGAGTAACAATGTAAAATAACAAATGTCATATAACTGCATGCACACCTTCATCACAGAGTAACAATGTAAAATAACAAATGTCATATAACTGCATGCACACCTCATCACAGAGTAACAATGTAAAATAACAAATGTCATATAACTGCATGCACACCTCATCACAGAGTAACAATGTAAAATAACAAATGTCATATAACTGCATGCACACCCTCATCACAGAGTAACAATGTAAAATAACAAATGTCATATAACTGCATGCACCCTCATCACAGAGTAACAATGTAAAATAACAAATGTCATATAACTGCATGCACACCCTCATCACAGAGTAACAATGTAAAATAACAAATGTCATATAACTGCATGCACACCTCATCACAGAGTAACAATGTAAAATAACAAATGTCATATAACTGCATGCACACCTCATCACAGAGTAACAATGTAAAATAACAAATGTCATATAACTGCATGCACACCCTCATCACAGAGTAACAATGTAAAATAACAAATGTCATATAACTGCATGCACACCCTCATCACAGAGTAACATGTAAAATAACAAATGTCATATAACTGCATGCACACCCTCATCACAGAGTAACCATGTAAAATAACAAATGTCATATAACTGCATGCACACCTTCATCACAGAGTAACAATGTAAAATAACAAATGTCATATAACTGCATGCACACACTCATCACAGAGTAACAATGTAAAATAACAAATGTCATATAACTGCATGCACACCCTCATCACAGAGTAAGAATGTAAAATAACAAATGTCATATAACTGCATGCACACCCTCATCACAGAGTAACAATGTAAAATAACAAATGTCATATAACTGCATGCACACCCTCATCACAGAGTAACAATGTAAAATAACAAATGTCATATAACTGCATGCACACCCTCATCACAGAGTAACAATGTAAAATAGCAAATGTCATATAACTGCATGCACCCTCATCACAGAGTAACAATGTAAAATAACAAATGTCATATAACTGCATGGACACCCTCATCACAGAGTAACAATGAAAAATAACAAATGTCATATAAATGCATGCACACACTCATCACAGAGTAACAATGTAAAATAACAAATGTCATATAACTGCATGCACACCCTCATCACAGAGTAACAATGTAAAATAACAAATGTCATATAACTGCATGCACACCTCATCACAGAGTAACAATGTAAAATAACAAATGTCATATAACTGCATGCACACCCTCATCACAGAGTAACAATGTAAAATAACAAATGTCATATAACTGCATGCACACCCTCATCACAGAGTAACCATGTAAAATAACAAATACAATATAACTGCATGCACACACTCATCACAGAGTAACAATGTAAAATAACAAATGTCATATAACTGCATGCACACCCTCATCACAGAGTAACAATGTAAAAAAACAAATGTCATATAACTGCATGCACACCCTCATCACAGAGTAACAATGTAAAATAACAAATGTCATATAACTGCATGCACACTCATCACAGAGTAACAATGTAAAATAACAAATGTCATATAACTGCATGCACACCCTCATCACAGAGTAACAATGTAAAATAACAAATGTCATTTAACCACATGTACACCCTCCACACAGAGTAACAAATGTAAAAAATGTCATATAACTGCATGCACACCCTCATCACAGAGTAACAATGTAAAATAACAAATGCCATATAACTGCATGCACACCCTCATCACAGTGTAACAATGTAAAATAACAAATGTCATATAACTGCATGCACACCCTCATCACAGAGTAACAATGTAAAATAACAAATGTCATATAACTGCATGCACACCCTCATCAGAGAGTAACAATGTAAAATAACAAATGTCATATAACTGCATGCACACCCTCATCACAGAGTAACAATGTAAAATAACAAATGTCATATAACTGCATGCACACCCTCATCACAGAGTAACAATGTAAAATAACAAATGTCATATAACTGCATGCACACCCTCATCACAGAGTAACAATGTAAAATAACAAATGTCATATAACTGCATGCACACCATCATCACAGAGTAACAATGTAAAATAACAAATGTCATATAACTGCATGCACACCCTCATCACAGAGTAACAATGTAAAATAACAAATGTCATATAACTGCATGCACACCTCATCACAGAGTAACAATGTAAAATAACAAATGTCATATAACTGCATGCAATCCCTCATCACAGAGTAACAATGTAAAATAACAAATGTCATATAACTGCATGCACACCCTCATCACAGAGTAACAATGTAAAATAACAAATGTCATATAACTGCATGCACACCCTCATCACAGAGTAACAATGTAAAATAACAAATGTCATATAACTGCATGCACACCCTCATCACAGAGTAACAATGTAAAATAACAAATGTCATATAACTGCATGCACACCCTCATCACAGAGTAACAATGTAAAATAACAAATGTCATATAACTGCATGCACACCCTCATCACAGAGTAACAATGTAAAATAACAAATGTCATATAACTGCATGCACACCCTCATCACAGAGTAACAATGTAAAATAACAAATGTCATATAACTGCATGCACACCCTCATCACAGAGTAACAATGTAAAATAACAAATGTCATATAACTGCATGCACACCCTCATCACAGAGTAACAATGTAAAATAACAAATGTCATATAACTGCATGCACACCCTCATCACAGAGTAACAATGTAAAATAGCAAAACAC
>NC_056726.1:1517317154-1517354654 GCF_019279795.1 Protopterus annectens | reverse complement strand
TGTAAAATAACAAATGTCATATAACTGCATGCACACCTCATCACAGAGTAACAATGTAAAATAACAAATGTCATATAACTGCATGCACACCCTCATCACAGAGTAACAATGTAAAATAACAAATGTCATATAACTGCATGCACACCTCATCACAGAGTAACAATGTAAAATAACAAATGTCATATAACTGCATGCACACCCTCATCACAGAGTAACAATGTAAAATAACAAATGTCATATAACTGCATGCACACCCTCATCACAGAGTAACATGTAAAATAACAAATGTCATATAACTGCATGCACACCCTCATCAGAGAGTAACAATGTAAAATAACAAATGTCATATAACTGCATGCACACCCTCATCACAGAGTAACAATGTAAAATAACAAATGTCATATAACTGCATACACACTCTCGTCACAGAGTAACAATGTAAAATAAATGTCATATGGCACACCACCACCTCATCACAGGTAAAGATGTAAAATAAATGTCATATAACTGCATGCACACCCTCATCACAGAGTAACAATGTAAAATAACAAATGTCATATAACTGCATGCACACCCTCATCACAGAGTAACAATGTAAAATAACAAATGTCATATAACTGCATGCACACCCTCATCACAGAGTAACAATGTAAAATAAATGTCATATAACTGCATGCACACCCTCATCACAGAGTAACAATGTAAAAAAACAAATGTCATATAACTGCATGCACACCCTCATCACAGAGTAACAATGTAAAAAAACAAATGTCATATAACTGCATGCACACCCTCATCACAGAGTAACAATGTAAAATAACAAATGTCATATAACTGCATGCACACTCTCATCACAGTGTAACAATGTAAAATAACAAATGTCATATAACTGCATGCACACCCTCATCACAGAGTAACAATGTAAAATAACAAATGTCATATAACTCCATGCACACCCTCATCACAGAGTAACAATGTAAAATAACAAATGTAATATAACTGCATGCACACCCTCATCACAGAGTAACAATGTAAAATAACAAATGTCATATAACTGCATGCACACCCTCATCACAGAGTAACAATGTAAAATAACAAATGTCATATAACTGCATGCACACCCTCATCACAGAGTAACAATGTAAAATAACAAATGTCATATAACTGCATGCACACCCTCATCACAGAGTAACAATGTAAAATAACAAATGTCATATAACTGCATGCACACCCTCATCACAGAGTAACAATGTAAAATAACAAATGTCATATAACTGCATGCACACCCTCATCACAGAGTAACATGTAAAATAACAAATGTCATATAACTGCATGCACACCCTCATCACAGAGTAACCATGTAAAATAACAAATGTCATATAACTGCATGCACACCCTCATCACAGAGTAACAATGTAAAATAACAAATGTCATATAACTGCATGCACACTCATCACAGAGTAACAATGTAAAATAACAAATGTCATATAACTGCATGCACACCCTCATCACAGAGTAAGAATGTAAAATAACAAATGTCATATAACTGCATACACACCTCATCACAGAGTAACAATGTAAAATAACAAATGTCATATAACTGCATGCACACCCTCATCACAGAGTAACAATGTAAAATAACAAATGTCATATAACTGCATGCACACCCTCATCACAGAGTAACAATGTAAAATAACAAATGTCATATAACTGCATGCACACCCTCATCACAGAGTAACAATGTAAAATAACAAATGTCATATAACTGCATGCACACCTCATCACAGAGTAACAATGTAAAATAACAAATGTCATATAACTGCATGCACACCCTCATCACATAGTAACAATGTAAAATAACAAATGTCATATAACTGCATGCACACCCTCATCACAGAGTAACAATGTAATATAACAAATGTCATATAACTGCATGCACACCCTCATCACAGAGTAACAATGTAATATAACAAATGTCATATAACTGCATGCACACCCTCATCACAGAGTAAAAATGTAAAATAACAAATGTCATATAACTGCATGCACACCCTCATCACAGAGTAACAATGTAAAATAACAAATGTCATATAACTGCATGCACACCCTCATCACAGAGTAACAATGTAAAATAACAAATGTCATATAACTGCATGCACACCCTCATCACAGAGTAACAATGTAAAATAACAAATGTCATATAACTGCATGCACACCCTCATCACAGAGTAACAATGTAAAATAACAAATGTCATATAACTGCATGCACACCTCATCACAGAGTAACAATGTAAAATAACAAATGTCATATAACTGCATGCACACCCTCATCACAGAGTAACAATGTAAAATAACAAATGTCATATAACTGCATGCACACCCTCATCACAGAGTAACAATGTAAAATAACAAATGTCATATAACTGCATGCACACCCTCATCACAGAGTAACAATGTAAAATAACAAATGTCATATAACTGCATGCACACCCTCATCACAGAGTAACAATGTAAAATAACAAATGTCATATAACTGCATGCACACCCTCATCACAGAGTAACCATGTAAAATAACAAATGTCATATAACTGCATGCACACCCTCATCACAGAGTAACAATGTAAAATAACAAATGTCATATAACTGCATGCACACCCTCATCACAGAGTAACAATGTAAAATAACAAATGTCATATAACTGCATGCACACCCTCATCACAGAGTAACAATGTAAAATAACAAATGTCATATAACTGCATGCACACCCTCATCACAGAGTAACAATGTAAAATAACAAATGTCATATAACTGCATGCACACCCTCATCACAGAGTAACAATGTAAAATAACAAATGTCATATAACTGCATGCACACCTCATCACAGAGTAACAATGTAAAATAACAAATGTCATATAACTGCATGCACACCCTCATCACAGAGTAACAATGTAAAATAACAAATGTCATATAACTGCATGCACACCTCATCACAGAGTAACAATGTAAAATAACAAATGTCATATAACTGCATGCACACCCTCATCACAGAGTAACAATGTAAAATAACAAATGTCATATAACTGCATGCACACCCTCATCACAGAGTATCAATGTAAAATAACAAATGTCATATAACTGCATGCACACCCTCATCACAGAGTAACAATGTAAAATAACAAATGTCATATAACTGCATGCACACCCTCATCACAGAGTAACAATGTAAAATAACAAATGTCATATAACTGCATGCACACCCTCATCACAGAGTAACAATGTAAAATAACAAATGTC
Organism: Protopterus annectens; assembly: GCF_019279795.1. NCBI lineage: Eukaryota > Metazoa > Chordata > Ceratodontiformes > Protopteridae > Protopterus > Protopterus annectens. Next base: position 1,517,351,359 of record NC_056726.1, on the reverse strand, counting down.
ATATAACTGCATGCACACCCTCATCACAGAGTAACAATGTAAAATAACAAATGTCATATAACTGCATGCACACCCTCATCACAGAGTAACCATGTAAAATAACAAATACAATATAACTGCATGCACACACTCATCACAGAGTAACAATGTAAAATAACAAATGTCATATAACTGCATGCACACCCTCATCACAGAGTAACAATGTAAAATAACAAATGTCATATAAGTGCATGCACCCCCTCATCCCAGAGTGACAATGTAAAATAACAAATGTGATATAACTGCATGCACACCTCATCACAGAGTATCAATGTAAAATAACAAATGTCATATAACTGCATGCACACCCTCATCACAGAGTAACAATGTAAAATAACAAATGTCATATAACTGCATGCACACCCTCATCACAGAGTAACAATGTAAAATAACAAATGTCATATAACTGCATGCACACCCTCATCACAGAGTAACAATGTAAAATAACAAATGTCATATAACTGCATGCACACCCTCATCACAGAGTAACAATGTAAAATAACAAATGTCATATAACTGCATGCACACCCTCATCACAGAGTAACAATGTAAAAAAACAAATGTCATATAACTGCATGCACACCCTCATCACAGAGTAACAATGTAAAATAACAAATGTCATATAACTGCATGCACACCCTCATCACAGAGTAACAATGTAAAATAACAAATGTCATATAACTGCATGCACACCCTCATCACAGAGTAACAATGTAAAATAACAAATGTCATATAACTGCATGCACACCCTCATCACAGAGTAACAATGTAAAATAACAAATGTCATATAACTGCATGCACACCTCATCACAGAGTAACAATGTAAAATAACAAATGTCATATAACTGCATGCACACACTCATCACAGAGTAACAATGTAAAATAACAAATGTCATATAACTGCATGCACACCCTCATCACAGAGTAACAATGTAAAATAGCAAATGTCATATAACTGCATGCACACCCTCATCACAGAGTAACAATGTTAAATACCAAATGTCATATAACTGCATGCACACCTCATCACAGAGTAACAATGTAAAATAACAAATGTCATATAACTGCATGCACACCCTCATCACAGAGTAACAATGTAAAATAACAAATGTCATATAACTGCATGCACACCCTCATCACAGAGTAACAATGTAAAATAACAAATGTCATATAACTGCATGCACACCCTCATCACAGAGTAACAATGTAAAATAACAAATGTCATATAACTGCATGCACACCCTCATCACAGAGTAACAATGTAAAATAACAAATGTCATATAACTGCATGCACACCCTCATCACAGAGTAACAATGTAAAATAACAAATGTCATATAACTGCATGCACACCCTCATCACAGAGTAACAATGTAAAATAGCAAATGTCATATCACTGCATGCACACCCTCATCACAGAGTAACAATGTAAAATAACAAATGTCATATAACTGCATGCACACCCTCATCACAGAGTAACAATGTAAAATAACAAATGTCATATAACTGAATGCACACCCTCATCACAGAGTAACAATGTAAAATAACAAATGTCATATAACTGCATGCACACTCATCACAGAGTAACAATGTAAAATAACAAATGTCATATAACTGCATGCACACCCTCATCACAGAGTAACAATGTAAAATAACAAATGTCATATAACTGCATGCACACCCTCATCACAGAGTAACAATGTAAAATAACAAATGTCATATAACTGCATGCACACCCTCATCACAGAGTAACAATGTAAAATAACAAATGTCATATAACTGCATGCACACCCTCATCACAGAGTAACAATGTAAAATAACAAATGTCATATAACTGCATGCACACCCTCATCACAGAGTAACAATGTAAAATAACAAATGTCATATAACTGCATGCACACCCTCATCACAGAGTAACAATGTAAAATAACAAATGTCATATAACTGCATGCACACCCTCATCACAGAGTAACAATGTAAAATAACAAATGTCATATAACTGCATGCACACCCTCATCACAGAGTAACAATGTAAAATAACAAATGTCATATAACTGCATGCACACCCTCATCACAGAGTAACAATGTAAAATAACAAATGTCATATAACTGCATGCACACCCTCATCACAGAGTAACAATGTAAAATAACAAATGTCGTATAACTGCATGCACACCTCATCACAGAGTAACAATGTAAAATAACAAATGTCATATAACTGCATGCACACTCATCACAGAGTAACAATGTAAAATAACAAATGTCATATAACTGCATGCACACCCTCATCACAGAGTAACAATGTAAAATAACAAATGTCATATAACTGCATGCACACCCTCATCACAGAGTAACAATGTAAAATAACAAATGTCATATAAATGCATGCACACACTCATCACAGAGTAACAATGTAAAATAACAAATGTCATATAACTGCATGCACACCCTCATCACAGAGTAACAATGTAAAATAACAAATGTCATATAACTGCATGCACACCCTCATCACAGAGTAACAATGTAAAATAACAAATGTCATATAACTGCATGCACACCCTCATCACAGAGTAACAATGTAAAATAACAAATGTCATATAACTGCATGCACACCCTCATCACAGAGTAACATGTAAAATAACAAATGTCATATAACTGCATGCACACCCTCATCACAGAGTAACCATGTAAAATAACAAATGTCATATAACTGCATGCATACCCTCATCACAGAGTAAGAATGTAAAATAACAAATGTCATATAACTGCATACACACCTCATCACAGAGTAACAATGTAAAATAACAAATGTCATATAACTGCATGCACACCCTCATCACAGAGTAAGAATGTAAAATAACAAATGTCATATAACTGCATACACACTCTCGTCACAGAGAAACAATGTAAAATAACAAATGTCATATAAAAACATGCACACCCTCATCAGAGAGTAACAATGTAAAATAACAAATGTCATATAACTGCATGCACACCCTCATCACAGAGTAACAATGTAAAATAACAAATGTCATATAACTGCATGCACACCTCATCACAGAGTAACAATGTAAAATAACAAATGTCATATAACTGCATGCACACCCTCATCACAGAGTAACAATGTAAAATAACAAATGTCATATAACTGCATGCACACCATCATCACAGAGTAACAATGTAAAATAACAAATGTCATATAACTGCATGCACACCCTCATCACAGAGTAACAATGTAAAATAACAAATGTCATATAACTGCATGCACACCCTCATCACAGAGTAACAATGTAAAATAACAAATGTCATATAACTGCATGCACACCCTCATCACAGAGTAAAGATGTAAAATAACAAATCTCATATATATGCATGTGCACCTTCGTCACGGAGTGACAATGTAAAATAAGAAGTGTCATATTACTGCATGCACACCCTCATCACAGAGTAACAATGTAAAATAACAAATGTCATATAACTTCATGCATACCCTCATCACAGAGTAACAATGTAAAATAACTAATGTCATATAACTGCATGCACACCCTCATCACAGAGTAACAATGTAAAATAACAAATGTCATATAACTGCATGCACACCCTCATCACAGAGTAACAATGTAAAATAACAAATGTCATATAACTGCATGCACACCCTCATCACAGAGTAACAATGTAAAATAACAAATGTCATATAACTGCATGCACACCCTCATCACAGAGTAACAATGTAAAATAACAAATGTCATATAACTGCATGCACACACTCATCACAGAGTAACAATGTAAAATAACAAATGTCATATAACTGCATGCACACCCTCATCACAGAGTAAGAATGTAAAATAACAAATGTCATATAACTGCATGCACACCCTCATCACAGAGTAACCATGTAAAATAACAAATGTCATATAACTGCAAGCACACCCTCATCACAGAGTAACCATATAAATAAATGTCATATAACTGCATGCACACCTCATCACAGAGTAACAATGTAAAATAACAAATGTCATATAACTGCATGCACACCCTCATCACAGAGTAACAATGTAAAATAACAAATGTCATATAACTGCATGCACACCCTCATCACAGAGTAACAATGTAAAATAACAAATGTCATATAACTGCATGCACACACTCATCACAGAGTAACAATGTAAAATAACAAATGTCATATAACTGCATGCACACCCTCATCACAGAGTAACAATGTAAAATAACAAATGTCATATAACTGCATGCACACCCTCATCACAGAGTAACAATGTAAAATAACAAATGTCATATAACTGCATGCACACCCTCATCACAGAGTAACAATGTAAAATAACAAATGTCATATAACTGCATGCACACACTCATCACAGAGTAACAATGTAAAATAACAAATGTCATATAACTGCATGCACACCCTCATCACAGAGTAACAATGTAAAATAACAAATGTCATATAACTGCATGCACACCCTCATCACAGAGTAACAATGTAAAATAACAAATGTCATATAACTGCATGCACACCCTCATCACAGAGTAACAATGTAAAATAACAAATGTCATATAACTGCATGCACACCCTCATCACAGAGTAACAATGTAAAATAACAAATGTCATATAACTGCATGCACACCCTCATCACAGAGTAACAATGTAAAATAACAAATGTCATATAACTGCATGCACACCCTCATCACAGAGTAACAATGTAAAATAAATGTCATATAACTGCATACACACCCTCATCACAGAGTAACAATGTAAAATAACAAATGTCATATAACTGCATGCACACCCTCATCACAGAGTAACAATGTAAAATAACAAATGTCATATAACTGCATGCACACCCTCATCACAGAGTAACAATGTAAAATAACAAATGTCATATAACTGCATGCACACCCTCATCACAGAGTAACAATGTAAAATAAATGTCATATAACTGCATGCACACCCTCATCACAGAGTAACAATGTAAAATAACAAATGTCATATAACTGCATGCACACCCTCATCACAGAGTAACAATGTAATATAACAAATGTCATATAACTGCATGCACACCCTCATCACAGAGTAAAAATGTAAAATAACAAATGTCATATAACTGCATGCACACCCTCATCACAGAGTAACAATGTAAAATAAATGTCATATAACTGCATGCACAACCTCATCAGAGTAACAATGTAAAATAACAAATGTCATACAGCTGCATGCACACCCTCATCACAGAGTAACAATATAAAAAAACAAATTTCATATAACTGCATGCACACCCTCATCACAGAGTAACAATGTAAAATAACAAATGTCACATAACTGCATGCACACTCTCATCACAGAGAAACAATGTAAAATAACAAATGTCATATAACTGCTTGCACACCCTCATCAGAGAGTAACAATGTAAAATAACAAATGCCATATAACTGCATGCACACCCTCATCACAGAGTAACAATGTAAAATAACAAATGTCATATACCTGCATGCACACCCTCATCACTGAGTAAAAATGTAAAATAACAAATGTCATATAACTGCATGCACACCCTCATCACAGAGTAACAATGTAAAATTACAAATGTCATATAACTGCATGCACACCATCATCACAGAGTAACAATGCAAAATAACAAATGTTATATAACTGCATGCACACCTTCATCAGAGAGTAACAATGTAAAATAACAAATGTCATATAACTGAATGCAAACCCTCATCACAGAGTAACAATGTAAAATAACAAATGTCATATAACTGCATGCACACCCTCGTCACAGAGTAACAATGTAAAATAACCAATGTCCTTAAACTGCATGCACACCCTCTTCACAGAGTAATAATGTAAAATAAATGTCATATAACTGCATGCACACCCTCATCACAGAGTAACAATGTAAAATAACAAATGCCATTTAACTGCATGCACACCCTCATCACAGAGTAACAATGTAAAATAAATGTGATATAACTGCATGCACACCCTCATCACAGAGTAACAATGTAAAATAACAAATGTCATTTAACTATATGCACACCCTCATCACAGAGTAACAATGTATAATAAATGTCATATAAGTGCATGCACACCCTCATCACAGAGTAACAATGTAAAATAAATGTCATATAACTGCATGCACACCCTCATCACAGAGTAACAATGTAAAATAACAAATGTCATTTAACTGCATGCACACCCTCATTACTGAGTAACAATGTAAAATAAATGTCATATAACTGCATGCACGCCCTCATTACAGAGTAACAATGTAAAATGACAAATGTCATATAACTACATGCACACCCTCATCACAGAGTAACAATGTAAAATAACAAATGCCATATAACTGCATGCACAACCTCATCACAGAGTACCAATGTAAAATAAATGTCATATAACTGCATGCACACCCTCATCACAGAGTAACAATGTTAAATAACAAATGTCGTATAACTGCATGCACACCCTCATCAGAGTAACAATGTAAAATAACAAATGTCATACAGCTGCATGAACACCCTCATCACAGAGCAACAATGTAAAATAACAAATGTCATATAACTGCATGCACACCCTCATCACAGAGTAACAATGTAAAATAACAAATGTCATATAACTGCATGCACACCCTCATCACAGAGTAACAATGTAAAATAACAAATGTCATATAACTGCATGCACACACTCATCACAGAGTAACAATGTAAAATAACAAATGCCATATAACTGCATGGACACCCTTATCACAGAGTAACAATGTAAAATAACAAATGTCATATAAATGCATGCACACACTCATCACAGAGTAACAATGTAAAATAACAAATGTCATATAACTGCATGCACACCCTCATCACAGAGTAACAATGTAAAATAACAAATGTCATATAACTGCATGCACACCCTCATCACAGAGTAACAATGTAAAATAACAAATGTCATATAACTGCATTCACACCCTCATCACAGAGTAACAATGTTAAATAACAAATACCATATAACTGCTTGCACGCACTCATCACAGAGTAACAATGTAAAATAACAAATGTCATATAACTGCATGCACACCCTCATCACAGAGTAACAATGTAAAATAACAAATGTCATATAACTGCATGCACACCCTCATCACAGAGTAACAATGTAAAATAACAAATGTCATATAACTGCATGCACACCCTCATCACAGAGTAACAATGTAAAATAACAAATGCTATATAACTGCATGCACACACTCATCACAGAGTAACAAAGTAAAATAACAAATGTCATATAACTGCATGCACACCCTCATCACAGACTAACAATGTAAAATAACAAATGTCATATAACTGCATGCACACCCTCATCAGATTAACAATGTAAAATAACAAATGTCATATAACTGCATGCAGACCCTCATCACTGAGTAACAATGTAAAATAACAAATGTCATATAACTGCATGCACACCCTCATCACAGAGTAACAATGTAAAATTACAAATGTCATTTAACTACATGCACACACTCATCACAGAGTAACAATGTATAATAAATGTCATATAAGTGCATGCACACCCTCATCACAGAGTAGCAATGTAAAATAAATGTCATATAACTGCATGCACACCCTCATCACAGAGTAACAATGTAAAATAACAAATGTCATATAACTACATGCACACCCTCATCACAGAGTAACAATGTAAAATAACAAATGCCATATAACTGCATGCACAACCTCATCACAGAGTACCAATGTAAAATAAATGTCATATAACTGCATGCACACCCTCATCACAGAGTAACAATGTAAAATAACAAATGTCGTATAACTGCATTCACACCCGCATCAGAGTAACAATGTAAAATAACAAATGTCATACAGCTGCATGCACACCCTCATCACAGAGTAACAATGTAAAATAACAAATGTTATATAACTGCATGCATACCCTCATCACAGAGTAACAATGTAAAATAACAAATATCATATAACTGCATGCACACCCTCATCATAGAGTAAAAATGTAAAATAACAAATGTCATATAACTGCATGCACACCCCTATCACAGAGTAACAATGTAAAATAACAAATGTCATATAACTGCATGCACACCATCATCACAGAGTAACAATGTAAAATAACAAATGTCATATAACTGCATGCACACCCTCATCACAGAGTAACAATGTAAAATAACAAATGTCATATAACTGCATGCACACTCTCATCAATAAGAGTAACAATGTAAAATAACAAATGTCATATAACTGCATGCAGACACTCATTACAGAGTAACAATGTAAAATAACAAATGTCATATAACTGCATGCACACACTCATCACAGAGTAACACTGCAAAATAACAAATGTCATATAACTGCATGGACACCCTCATCACTGAGTAACATTGTAAAATAACAAATGTCAGATAAATGCATGCACACACTCATCACAGAGTAACAATGTAAAATAACAAATGTCATATAACTGCATGCACACCCTCATCACAGAGTAACAATGTAAAATAACAAATGTCATATAACTGCATGCACACCCTCATCACAGAGTAACAATGTAAAATAACAAATGTCATATAACTCATGCACACCCTCATCACAGAGTAACAATGTAAAATAACAAATACCATATAACTGCATGCACACACTCTTCACAGAGTAACAATATAAAATAACAAATGTCATATAACTGCATGCACACCCTCATCACAGAGTAACAATGTAAAATAACAAATGTCATATCACTGCATGCACACCCTCATCACAGAGTAACAATGTAAAATAACAAATGTCATATAACTGCATGCACACCCTCATCACAGAGTAACAATGTAAAATAAGAAATGCTATATAAGTGCATGCACACACTCATTACACAGTAACAATGTAAAATAACAAAAGTCATATAACTGCATGCACACCCTCATCACAGACTAACAATGTAAAATAATAAATGTCATATAACTGCATGCACACCCTCATCAGATTAACAATGTAAAATAACAAATGTCATATAACTGCATGCAGACCCGCATCACTGAGTAACAATGTAAAATAACAAATGTCATTTAACTGCATGCACTCCCTCATCACAGAGTAACAATGTAAAATAAATGTCATATAACTGCATGCACACCCTCATCACAGAGTAACAATGTAAAATAACAAATGTCATATAACTGCATGCACACCCTCATCAGAGAGTAGCAATGTAAAATAAATGTCATATAACTGCATACACACTCTCAACACAGAGTAACAATGTAAAATTACAAATGTCATTTAACTGCATGCACACCCTCATCACAGAGTAACAATGTAAAATAAATGTCATATAACTGCATGCACACCTTCATCACAGAGTAACCATGTAAAATAACAAATGTCATATAATTACATACACACCCTCATCACAGAGTAACAATGTAAAATAACAAATGCCATATAACTGCATGCACAACGTCATCACAGAGTACCAATGTAAAATAAATATCATATAACTGCATGCACACCCTCATCACAGAGTAACAATGTAAAATAACAAATGTCGTATAACTGCATGCACACCCGCATCAGAGTAACAATGTAAAATAACAAATGTTATACAGCTGCATGCACACCCTCATCAAAGAGTAACAATGTAAAATAACAAATGTCATACAACTGCATGCACACCCTCATCACAGAGTAACAATGTAAAATAACAAATGTCATATAACTGCATGCACACCCTCATCACAGAGTAACAATGTAAAATAACAAATATCATATAACTGCATGCACACCCTCATCACAGAGTAAAAATGTAAAATAACAAATGTCATATAACTGCATGCACACCCCTATCACAGAGTAACAATGCACAATAACAAATGTCATATAGCTGCATGCACACCATCATCACAGAGTAACAATGTAAAATAACAAATGTCATATAACTGCATGCACACCCTCATCACAGAGTAACAATGTAAAATAACAAATGTCATATAACTGCATGCACACACTCATCACAGAGTAACAATGTAAAATAACAAATGTCATATAACTGCATGCACACCCTCATCACAGAGTAACAATGTAAAATAACAAATGTCATATAACTGCATGCACACACTCATTACAGAGTAACAATGTAAAATAACAAATGTCATATAACTGCATGCACACACTCATCACAGAGTAACAATGCAAAATAACAAATGTCATATAACTGCATGGACACCCTCCTCACAGAGTAGCAATGTAAAATAACAAGTGTCATATATATGCATGCACACACTCATCACAGAGTAAAAATTTAAAATAACAAATGTCATATAACTGCATGCACACCCTCATCACAGAGTAACAATGTAAAATAACAAATGTCATATAACTGCATGCACACCCTCATCACAGAGTAACAATGTAAAATAACAAATGTCATATAACTCATGCACACCCTCATCACAGAGTAACAATGTAAAATAACAAATACCATATAACTGCATGCACACACTCATCACAGAGTAACAATGTAAAATAACAAATGTCATATAACTGCATGCACACCCTCATCACAGAGTAACAATGTAAAATAACAAATGTCATATCACTGCATGCACACCCTCATCACAGAGTAACAATGTAAAATAACAAATGTCATATAACTGCATGCACACCCTCATCACAGAGTAACAATGTAAAATAACAAATGCTATATAAGTGCATGCACACACTCATCACACAGTAACAATGTAAAATAACAAATGTCATATAACTGCATGCGCACCCTCATCACAGACTAACAATGTAAAATAACAAATGTCATATAACTGCATGCACACCCTCATCAGATTAACAATGTAAAATAACAAATGTCATATAACTGCATGCAGACCCTCATCACTGAGTAACAATGTAAAATAACAAATGTCATTTAACTGCATGCACACCCTCATCACAGAGTAACAATGTAAAATAAATGTCATATAACTGCATGCACACCCTCATCACAGAGTAACAATGTAAAATAACAAATGTCATATAACTGCATGCGCACCCTCATCAGAGAGTAACAATGTAAAATAAATGTCATATAACTGCATACACACTCTCAACACAGAGTAACAATGTAAAAATACAATTGTCATTTAACTGCATGCACACCCTCATCACAGAGTAACAATGTAAAATAAATGTCATATAACTGCATGCACACCCTCATCACAGAGTAACAATGTAAAATAACAAATGTCATTTAACTACATGCACACCCTCATTACAGAGTAGCAATGTAAAATAAATGTCATATAACTGCATGCACACCCTCATCACATAGTAACAATGTAAAATAACAAATGTCATATAACTGCATGCGCACCCTCATCACAGAGTAACAATGTAAAATAAATGTCATATAACTGCATGCACACCCTCATCACAGAGTAACAATGTAAAATAACAAATGTCATATAACTGCATGCACACCCTCATCACAGAGTAACAATGTAATATAACAAATGTCATATAACTGCATGCACACCCTCATCACAGAGTAAAAATGTAAAATAACAAATGTCATATAACTGCATGCACACCCCCATCACAGAGTAACAATGTAAAATAAATGTCATATAACTGCATGCACTCCCTCATCACAGAGAAACAATGTAAAATAACAAATGTCATATAACTGCATGCACAACCTCATCAGAGTAACAATGTAAAATAACAAATGTCATACAGCTGCATGCACACCCTCATCACAGAGTAACAATGTAAAAAAACAAATTTCATATAACTGCATGCACACCCTCATCACAGAGTAACAATGTAAAATAACAAATGTCACATAACTGCATGCACACTCTCATCACAGAGAAACAATGTAAAATAACAAATGTCATATAACTGCTTGCACACCCTCATCAGAGAGTAACAATGTAAAATAACAAATGCCATATAACTGCATGCACACCCTCATCACAGAGTAACAATGTAAAATAACAAATGTCATATAACTGCATGCACACCCTCATCACAGAGTAAAAATGTAAAATAACAAATGTCATATAACTGCATGCGCACCCTCATCACAGAGTAACAATGTAAAATTACAAATGTCATATAACTGCATGCACACCATCATCACAGAGTAACAATGCAAAATAACAAATGTTATATAACTGCATGCACACCTTCATCAGAGAGTAACAATGTAAAATAACAAATGTCATATAACTGAATGCAAACCCTCATCACAGAGTAACAATGTAAAATAACAAATGTCATATAACTGCATGCACACCCTCATCACAGAGTAACAATGTAAAATAACCAATGTCCTTAAACTGCATGCACACCCTCTTCACAGAGTAATAATGTAAAATAAATGTCATATAACTGCATGCACACCCTCATCACAGAGTAACAATGTAAAATAACAAATGCCATATAACTGCATGCACACCCTCATCACAGTGTAACAATGTAAAATAAATGTCATATAACTGCATGCACACCCTCATCACAGAGTAACAATGTAAAATAACAAATGTCATTTAACTACATGCACACCCTCATCACAGAGTAACAATGTATAATAAATGTCATATAAGTGCATGCACACCCTCATCACAGAGTAACAATGTAAAATAAATGTCATATAACTGCATGCACACCCTCATCACAGAGTAACAATGTAAAATAACAAATGTCATTTAACTGCATGCACACCCTCATTACTGAGTAACAATGTAAAATAAATGTCATATAACTGCATGCACGCCCTCATTACAGAGTAACAATGTAAAATGACACATGTCATATAACTACATGCACACCCTCATCACAGAGTAACAATGTAAAATAACAAATGCCATATAACTGCATGCACAACCTCATCACAGAGTACCAATGTAAAATAAATGTCATATAACTGCATGCACACCCTCATCACAGAGTAACAATGTTAAATAACAAATGTCGTATAACTGCATGCACACCCTCATCAGAGTAACAATGTAAAATAACAAATGTCATACAGCTGCATGAACACCCTCATCACAGAGTAACAATGTAAAATAACAAATGTCATATAACTGCATGCACACCCTCATCACAGAGTAACAATGTAAAATAACAAATGTCATATAACTGCATGCACACCCTCATCACAGAGTAACAATGTAAAATAACAAATATCATATAACTGCATGCACACCCTCATCACAGAGTAAAAATGTAAAATAACAAATGTCATATAACTGCATGCACACCCCTATCACAGAGTAACAATGTAAAATAACAAATGTCATATAACTGCATGCACACCATCATCACAGAGTAACAATGTAAAATAACAAATGTCATATAACTGCATGCACACCCTCATCACAGAGTAACAATGTAAAATAACAAATGTCATATAACTGCATGCACACACTCATCACAGACTAACAATGTAAGATAACAAATGTCATATAACTGCATGCACACCCTCATCACAGAGTAACAATGTAAAATAACAAATGTCATATAAATGCATGCACACACTCATCACAGAGTAACAATGTAAAATAACAAATGTCATATAACTGCATGCACACACTCATCACAGAGTAACAATGTAAAATAACAAATGTCATATAACTGCATGGACACCCTTATCACAGAGTAACAATGTAAAATAACAAATGTCATATAAATGCATGCACACACTCATCACAGAGTAACAATGTAAAATAACAAATGTCATATAACTGCATGCACACCCTCATCACAGAGTAACAATGTAAAATAACAAATGTCATATAACTGCATGCACACCCTCATCACAGAGTAACAATGTAAAATAACAAATGTCATATAACTGCATTCACACCCTCATCACAGAGTAACAATGTAAAATAACAAATACCATATAACTGCTTGCACGCACTCATCACAGAGTAACAATGTAAAATAACAAATGTCATATAACTGCATGCACACCCTCATCACAGAGTAACAATGTAAAATAACAAATGTCATATAACTGCATGCACACCCTCATCACAGAGTAACAATGTAAAATAACAAATGTCATATAACTGCATGCACACCCTCATCACAGAGTAACAATGTAAAATAACAAATGCTATATAACTGCATGCACACACTCATCACAGAGTAACAATGTAAAATAACAAATGTCATATAACTGCATGCACACCCTCATCACAGACTAACAATGTAAAATAACAAATGTCATATAACTGCATGCACACCCTCATCAGATTCACAATGTAAAATAACAAATGTCATATAACTGCATGCAGACCCTCATCACTGAGTAACAATGTAAAATAACAAATGTCATATAACTGCATGCACACCCTCATCACAGAGTAATAATGTAAAATAACAAATGTCATATAACTGCATGCACATTTAAAGTTATACCATACTTTGAGTTGTATAATAATGTTAATATACCTGATGGTGTAAACCTTGGTTCGAGATGATTGTCACTGCCGTAGTGACACCCTGACCCCATGTGCAAAATGGGAAAAGGGGTTGAGGATGGATGGATTTACAATAGTAGAGATACTAGGTATTGACAATGGATCATGGTTCATAACAGAGTTGCAAACAAAAAAAATGTATTGTTTATTAATCAGGTTAATCCCTCTAAGCTAATAGCCTCTTTACAGGGGAGATACAAGGTGATATTTCTTCTACTACTAGCTGAAATTTGGCCAGGGAATTAGGGAATGTTGTTTACTCTTTGGAACTGCTAGATGGTGCCAGAGGGCTCCTAAATCAGCAAGGAAGAGGCCTTAGGGAAGCAGCAGCACAGATGAGGAGAGAGAGAAGCTATGGAGAGATGTTCTTCGTGTTTCACTGTTGCAGTTATCACATTTGGGTTATCTGCTTGCAGTAGCCCTCAGTCGGCCTGATTATCAAAGTCTTGGGTCCTGCGTCAGTTGCTGTCTCATCTTCCATGATGTAAGGTAGTCAAGGCTATAAAGCATGCAGCCGACACCATTACATCAGTCTTTCTTGCCATACGGTGCCCAAAGCAGAAGCAGTTCGCAAGTGCCGGTCAGCCGACTCCTGAAATTTTCGTTTTCAAGTTTCAGAACTGAAGTCTTCAACTAAAGCTAAGTACCCCATTGGGGAATCTTTTTCTTGTTCTAATCCGATGTCAGTAAAAGTCAATAATTGTATTTGTTGTGGAAAGCAAATATCTCACAAAGATTTTCATTCATACTGTATTCCTTGCCTAGGCCCTGACCACAATGTACTTTGCTGTCAGTTTTGTGACTTATTTACGCAACAAACTATTCATCATCTGTATATTTACACTTCTAAATATTTTGTTTCTCGGTTCAATTATCCAGATATGTCTTCGGTAAGCCATTCAACTACCGACATGCTGAAAAAATGCAAAGATAAAGACAAAGACAGGCCGCCTAGGTCCAAAGCTGCCAACGATGCTTCTCCTAAGCCAGTCGCCAGTTCACTGGTACTCAGTGAGGTGCTTTCGCAGCCCCTGATACCCACTACTTCAGATTCGCAGGCCTCTACTGAGACCCATTCGGAGTCCAGTATGCCGGGAGATGTTTCAACTGTGGAACCTGTTCATAGGTTCATAGGTTGGTACTAGGCTATCAGCCCTAGGGCCTATACAAGCCTAGCCATAACAATTCCCTGGCTATTTCTTCCTACATTATTTACTTTCCTGGACCCCTGTCTAGCAGGACGACTGACGTGATCCCTGGGGTGAATTTCCTTTCTCCCATCCAATCGTCAAGGTTCCTCTTGAAGAGGTCCAAAGAGGCACTCTGCTTGACATGTATGGGCAATCTATTCCAGAGTCTGGGGAGTCTCTGGGTCAGGAACCTATCCCTCCAGCATGTTTTGTTTATTGTGATGACAAGGTTTAGATCCCTGGAGCGTGTAGCTCTGAGGAATTGGGATTTCTTTAAGTGTAGCATGTCAAACAGCTCTGGGTTTGACATGGCCTTGTATGTTAAGCAGAGATCGCCTCTGAGTAGACGATATGTGACAGAGTATAGCTGGAGTTTTTTAAGGCGGTCAGCGTAGGGCATCTGCTTTAGGCCTGTGATTCTTTTAGTGAGGTATTTCTGAGGCCTTTCCAGTTGTTGCAGATGTCTTGAGAGGTACATACCAAATGGAGCATTGTATTCTATAATGGGTCTAATGAGGGATGAGTACAGTGGGACAATGACCTCCTTTTTTCTGGATGAAAAGCACTTCGTGATGAGGTGTGCCACATAGAAGGATTTCCTGATTGTTGTGGCGATGTGGTTATCGAAGGTGAGACCACTGTCCACCTGTGTCCCTAAGTCTCTTATCA
Organism: Protopterus annectens; assembly: GCF_019279795.1. Lineage (NCBI taxonomy): Eukaryota > Metazoa > Chordata > Ceratodontiformes > Protopteridae > Protopterus > Protopterus annectens. The sequence continues at coordinate 1,517,334,953 of NC_056726.1, read as the reverse complement.
CACTTTCTGTGTTTAGTGTACTGCCTCCTATATGGTAATTCATGGATACATGTTTTTTCCCAAAGGGGATAACAATACATTTCTTGGCATTGAGCTTGAGCCCATGGCTCTGGCACCAAGCATCTGTTTCTGTAAGGCCCTTTTGTAGAATATCCACATCATTTGGGGATTCAATAATGGCTCCCAGTTTGCAGTCATCTGCAAACTTTGTTAGCCAGAGTCCCTTAGTGTTGACCTGTACTTCAGAGAAGTAGATGCCAAACAAGAGCGGCCCCAGGACTGAACCCTGAGGTACTCCACTTGTCACTTGTCTGGAGATGGATTTGGAGTCGGCTACTTTTACAGTGTGGGTTCTATCAGTAAGCCATTTAGCAACCCATTGGGTGACATAGGGATTAATGCCCAACTTAGTAAGTTTATCTATGATTCCAGAGTGGGGGATGGTGTCAAAGGCCTTGGCAAGGTCTAGATAGGCTGTGTGGACCAGCTTACCCTTGTCCTTGGCTCTGGAGACTGATTCAAAGAAGTGGATGTCTCTACCTTGGTTGGGTCCGGAGATGCTGTGCAGGGACCGGCTTCTGAGGGTGTATTCAGGTGTACTGACTTGCATATTAAACTGATGCCATCTTCTTCTACAAGGCCTAAAACTCGAACCATGTCTAGAAAATCAATGCCCAGACCGCATGGTCAGGCCTCTGTGCCTAAAAAACAAATGATAAGAATGGCTGAAGACCTCATTACTTTAATCAGGGGAAGCCAACCTTCCCCCTCTAAGAGACCTAGGACTGAATTTGCTTATGATATTTCTGACCAGGATTCTGAAATTTCTGTTTCCTCTGATGACCAGGATTTACCCTTATCTACCCATGAGGATTCTGATGCTGAGGACTCTATTCCCTCTGCTTCCCCCCCAGCATCATGAAACTTATAAACAATGACATTGGTAATCTCCAAACTCAGGACCCCACCCAGTTCGGGTTTGTAAAAGGCAGATCATGTCTCCTAAACCTGATAGACTTCTTTGAAGCAGTCACCAAAGCCGTAGATGAGGGTAAGGTGGTTCACACAGCTATCTAGATCTCACCAAGGCTTATGACACCATCCCCCACTCTGGAATTATAGATAAACTCACTAAACTAGGTATAAATCCCTATGTCACAAGATGGGTTGCCAACTGGCTCACTGACAGAACCCACACTGTGAAAGTAGCAGACTCCAAATCCAGTTTCAGACCAGTGACAAGTGGAGTACCACAGGGTTCAGTCCTGGGTCCTCTCCTGTTTGGTATCTACTTCTCTGAAGTACATGCCAACATAGAAGGTCTTTGGCTAATGAAGTTCGCAGATGACTGCAAACTAGGAGCCATAATCAAAACTCCAAAAGATGTGGACATCCTACAAAAGGGCCTTGCTGAGACAGATGCCTGGTGTCAAAGCCATGGCCTCAAGCTCAATGCCAAAAAGTGCATTGTCATTCATTTTGGTAAAAACTCAGTACCCGTGAACTACCACATAGGTGGTAGTCTACTTAACACCAAAAGTGTGATAAGAGACCTTGGGACACAAGTGGACAGTACTCTCTCCTTTGATAATCACATCGCCACAACAGTCAGGAAATCCTTCTATGTGGCACACCTCATCACAAAAGGTTTCTCATCCAGGCAAAAAGAGGTCATTGTTCCCCTCTACACGTCACACATTAGACCCATTATAGAGTACAATTCCTCTTTTGGTATGTACCTCACAAGACATCTACAACAACTGGAAAGGCCACAGAAATACCTCACAAAGAGGATTACTGGCCTCAAAGAGATGCCCTATGGAGACCGTCTCAAAAAACTGCAGCTTTACTCTGTTGCATATCGCCTACTCAGAGGTGATCTCTGCCTAACACACAAAGCTATGTCAAACCCAGAGCTTTTAGACATGCTCCACTTAAAGAAATCCCAATCCCTATGAGCTACATGCTCTAGGGACCTAAACCTCGTCACCACAATAAACAGAACATGCTGGAGCGATAGATTCCTGTCCCAGAGACTTCCCATACTCTGGAACAAACTACCTATCTATATCAAACAAAGCTCCTCATTAGCATTGTTCAAGAAAAATCTTGATTGGATGGGAGATAGGAAATTCACCCCGGGGATCACTTCTGTGGCTCTGCTCGACAGTGGCATAGGAAAATAATTTTCTTGGGTGGCGAAAGCCAGGGTACCTTTGGCTAGGCTTATATAGGCCCTAGGGCCAATAGCCTAGTACCTACCTATGAACCTATGAACCTATAAGATTTCTCTTTTGGTGAAACCTTGCATACTCTTAGGGAGCATTTTTGCTGGGAAAGCCAGGATTACTCTGATTCTAAAAATAGGCTTAGGGATTTCTTACTCCTGCCCCATCACAGGCCTTTAGCTATCCCTCCTGTACTAGACATTGTTGATAATGCCTTTTTGAAATCTAGTTTGGCCCCTGACTCTTTACCTCCTGCTCCCAGAAAACCTGATAGATATTACAGGGTTCCTGACTCTCACGAGTTCCTTTTTAAAAATCCTACTGCAGATCCTGAGACCATTTCACAGAGATCCAAGGACATTAAGGCTACTACTGCCAAAAATCCTATCCCCTCTCATAGAGACTCCAGGGCGCTGGATAGATGGGGTAAGAAAGTATACACTTCTGCAACTTTGGCCATTATGGCCTTAAACTGCCAGTTTCATATGTTAAAGTATCAGCAGCATATTATTGGTTTGCTTAAACAGAAAATGATGTTGATTCCTGACTCTGCTGAAAATAAGGATTTACAGGATTTAATGCATTCTGCTGAACAGGTTGGAAAGCAACTTTGCAATGTGGTTTTGATTCACTAGAAGCATCTTGTAGGGCTGCTGTCACTGGGTCTGTACTTAGAAGGCATGCTTGACTTAAGGAGCAATGTTTGCCAGATCATGTTAAAGCCAAATTGCTGGATGCTTCCTTAAATCAGGACTGCCTATTTGGCAACAAAGCAGAAGAAGTCCTTAAAAAGATGGAGGAAAAAGCTAAATCTATGCAAACTGTTAAAGATTTCCTACAAGTACAGCCTCCAAGATTCAGTAGGCATTGGCCCTCTAAGAATTGGTCTTTTCCTGCCTCTTCCAGGCCTTCTCAGTCCAAACCCAGAACCAGCAGAACACACAGGCTTCAGTCACAGGGTACACACATGACTAAATAGTGGGGGGGCTCCCACTTCCAAATCAGGGAGTAGTAAAACTCCCCCCTATGGTCAACTGTCTCAATGACTTAACTTTAAAACTTCCAAGCACTTATCAACTGACTGCCCCTTTCGGGGGAAAGATTGCACTTCATGCAAAGAATGGGAACTCATTACCCAGGACAAATGGGTTTTAAGTATAGTTTCCCAGGGATACAGATTTCACTTCCACACATTACCAAACCCAAACAGTTGGCCAGATCTACCCCCAAATCAGTGGGCAGAGGCTCAAAAGCAAGTACTCTCTCTCTTAAGCATAAAGACTATTCAAACTGTACCAGAAGAGGAAAAGGGACAAGGTTTCTACACAAGACTTTTCCTGGTACCCAGAAAAGACAACTAATGGCATCCTATCCTGGACCTTTCTATCTTAAACAGCTTTTTGGTGATTCCAAAATTCAAGTTGCGAACTCTTCACCAGTTACTTCCTATGTTAGGCAAAGATGTCTGGTTGGCAACACTGGATTTAAAGGAAGCCTACCTGCACATCCCAATCAGGGAATCTTGCAGAAGATACCTACGCTTCAAAGCAGGCTACATGCACTAAGTTCTCTGCACTGCCCTTTGGCTTATTTACTGCACCCAGGGTATTCACAAAGTGCCTAGCTCCAGTCATTGCATTTTGCAGACAAAGAAATATTCAAATGTACCCATTCCTGGACAACTGTCTAATTCAGGCAGAAAGCCAGGACATACTTTTGAACCATCTGGCATTTGTACAGAAGGTGCAAACTTATCTGGGATACACCATAAATGAAAATAAATCACATCTGGCACCCTGTCAACAAATAATATTCCTGGGAGCAAGCTTGAACACAACTTCCCAGATGGCTTTCCTCACACCAGAGAAACAAATTCATTTGACAACCTACTTCAAACTAATGGCCACAAAAACCCTGCTATCTGCAAGGCAAATACTGCAAGCCTTGGGGTTCATGGCCTTCTGCATTCTACTAATTCCATATGCAAGACTGCATCTGGAAAAAAAAAAAAAATCTATATCTAATTTCTGTATGGGTTGTCTCTATGTTCTCTGTAAATATTCTATTAGGCTATCTCTGATATGTGATATTTAATATTTTTGTTACTGTTTGGAGCTTTTCTCCCTGGGCCTCTGCTAAAAATGGACATATATCCAGTCGGACTATCCTGGTTAACAAATGTAAAATAAATAATAAATAAATAAATAAATATGAGGAAACTACAATGGTATCTAAAAAGCCTGTGGTGTCAACATTCTCAGGATCTAGAAGCAATGATTCCTATCATACCTTTCTTACAGTTAAGAGTTTCTTTGGTGGGCAGAGGTCTGCCAACAAAACAAGGGACTACCATTCACTCTACCCCCTGCCGCTCAAACCCTAACAACAGACGCATCAGACTACACATGGGGGGCTCACCTGGCAGGGAAGTGCATTCAAGGCAAATGGAACCCAAGTCAAATGCACCTGCATATTGATCAAAAAGAAATGTTAGCTGTACAGAATGCTCTGACAGCCTTCAAGGAACACATTCTTCCAGGACAATTAATGGTAAAGACGGACAACACCACTGTTATGTGGTACATAAACAAGCAGGGGGGTACCCATTCTTACCCCCTCTGCAGACTAGCCATGGCTCTGTGGAATACAGCCTTGAGTTACTAAGTGCATCTACAGGCTTAATTCTGCCAGGAAAACTAAATACACTGGCAGACGAACTAAGCAGAAATCTCATAGACCCACATGAGTGGAAACTGGAACCAAAGACTTTCAACACATTGATAAACAAATGTGGAGCCCAGATATAGACCTGTTTGCCTCCCCCAGAACTACCAATTGGACAAATTCTGCACAAGGAATCCCCACAAACAAGCTTGGAAAGTGGATGCTCTGTCCTTCAGCTGGAAAAATCTATCAGTTTATGCCTTTCCTTCTCTGCCTCTCCTCTCCAAAGTACTACTAAAGATCAAACAGGACAAAACAAGGACGATACTGATTGCACCAGACTGGCCATGCCAACACTGGTACCCTCTCTTGCGCAGTTTCTCACTGATTCTGCACCCTCAGCTTCAAACCCTGAACCTGGCAGCCTGGCTATATTCCTCAGTAAACATCCCTCAGTAAACAAGTGTTGATGTCATTTTGGAGGCAAGGAGGCCTAGTACTAGAAAATCTTATGCTGAAAAATGGAAAAGATTCTGTGCCTGGAAGCAAACTCAAGGGTTGGGCGCAGCAGCGCCCAATTTACCTCAGATTCTTCAATACTTAACTAAGATGCCTCACAAGGGCCTTTCTTTTTCCTCCATCAAAATTCACGCCTCAGCCATTTCAGCTCATTACAACACAGAACCACCCCTCTTCTCTCATCCACTGCTCAAGCAGTTCCTCAGAAGGGCCAAAAACCTAAGACCACCCAGGAGAGCCCCAACTCCAGCCTGGGACCTTAACTTTGTATTGGAAAAACTCACTCTTCCTCCTTTTGAGCCAGCTGCAAGTGCAGAATTAAAATTTCTTTCTTGGAAAACAGCCTTCCTTTTAGCATTCACTTCAGCAAGAAGGGTATCTGAATTACAGGCCCTTATGGCAGTGGAGCCTTTCATCATCTTTCATGTGGACAGGGTGGTATCCAGTGTGGCTCTTAATCAGTCCATTCATTTGCCAACCTTCTTTTCTAACCAACAGAACAAAGGGGAATGGATACTAAGCTCCTTAAATGTGCACAGACAACTTAGATTTTATTGGACAGGACTAAACCTCAAAGGAAATCTGAAAAACTGCTGGTGGCATTTGCTGCAGGGGAAGAGGGGAAGGCTATTTCAAAGCAAACCATTTCTAAATGGATAGGCCATTGCATTAATTTCTACTATAAGCACCATGGAAAACCTATCCTACAGGGGATCAGACCCCATTCAACTAGGGCTGCATCTACCTCTACAGCCTTTCGCAGAGGTGTCCCTACCAGGGACACCCTAGAAGCTGCTACCTGGAGTTCTGTACATAATTTTACCAAGCATTACCATTTACCAATTTTCTCTAAATCCAGAGCTGGCTTTGCCACTGCAGTCTTGCAGGGCCTTATAGTTGGTCCTAATGCTATCTAAATTCCTCCTCCCATCCTTAGCTTTGAGAATCTACCCAAATGTAATGACTGCAATAGTGAAACATGAAGAACATGGTACAGTTGCGTACACTTACAATAAATGTAGATGTTCGAGTGTATTCACTGTTGCAGTCCTGGTTACCCTCCCTCCGGCCCCCTGACTTCTTTTGGCTATACCTCTTCTCTCCTTTACTTTGCTTAAAAGCTTTTTGGTGTATATATATATATATATATATATATATATATATATATATATATATATAGTTAATTGCTTCCCATTATGGGGGCACCTGACATCTGGGGCAAGAAAAACTGATGTAATGGCATCAGCTGCATGCTTTATACCCCTGACTACTTGACGTCATGGAAGATGAGACAGCAACCGACGCAGGACCCTAGACTTTGATAATCAGGCCGACTGAGGGCTACTGCAAGCAGATAACCAAATGTGATGAGTGCAACAGTGAATACACTCAAACATCTACATTTATGGTAAGTGTAGACAACTGTACTTTTGGAGGAAGAATGTGGGAATCTGGAGGAAAAAAGTTTAATATGGAATGTAAACAAAAATTCCTGCGTGATGTCTGTAACAAATGAGCAGCCTTTAGCTGCCTCCATGTAGAAGGAAGTGAGTCTGCTGATGTGGTGCAGATAACAGAGCTGGTGTCATGAGGGTTTGCAGATGATGTCCTGTTAAAAATAACTGAGCAGGATAATCCAGGTGAAAGTTCTGCTGCTTCATGGGGTGGGATGGCAGATAATGTTTTCAGAAGTGCTGAGGATGGTAACGTGGAAAAGGATCCAGGAGATGTGACAGCAGAGAATGCAGCAGGTAAAATGTATCCAGTAGTCAATTAAAATAAAATAAGAAAGCAGCAACAGGCTGAGAAGATGTATAGTCCTGTGCCAGCAAAGAATGTAGTAACCATAATGTATGCAACAGTGACACCAGGCAAAAAGGGAACAGCAACAAACTGTAAGTAAATCTGTTCTTGCTAAAAAAAAAAAGAAGAGAGAAGACCAACAGGGAGAATCAGACCAAAAAGACAATGTGATGGCCAAATATTATGTATGTGACAATCTGGTAGCTGTTCTGGGTTTTAACGCTCAAGAAAGTTGGTCTTTTATGAATATTAGGACAAATACATTTTGTGAATTAACATTTGAAACTGACAGACTAATGATGAAATTTCTGGAACTGTGTAAAAGAAAGACAGACATTTATCCATGGAGCAATTATTTGCTTTCTGGTAGTAACTTAAATGTTAAAACAATATTACTTTGCAGTTTAGAACTGATGAACTATAAAATAATGTTTAAAAAATGCATACAGGGTCTGTTTGAAACTGCTGATAATATTGTGAAAGTTAAAGATGAGAGAAAGTTGTGGAATAGAGAGGGTGAAGGTTGGAAGGTGTTTTGAAATGTGAAAAAAAAAAAAACATGGTGAAACACTTGCCAGGTGTTAATATTGTGGTTGGTCATAGGCAGACATTAAGATATGCTGGCCAGCCCTAAATCATGTTTCGTTTGTTAGGATTTTTCTCGTTTAATTAATGAGTGTGACAACGTACGACGTAACCAGTGTGGGGATAAAGAACATACAGCATGAAGGTGTGTGACTGAATGCAGGTTGTGTAAAAAGGGGGCTCTTTTGGGTGGATTCTCAAGATCAAATATTAAGTAATGAAAAAGAATGGGAAACTGAAGAGAACATACATGTGGAATGGGGGAGAGAGAGAGTGAAATAGGTGAAGAAGAAACTGTGAAAGAAGAAAAAATATGGAGGGGTAAATTAGGACAGAGAGTGCATGCAAGAAGAGACAGCAGGGGAAGGGATTGATACTCATATTTTTTGAGGTTCTAGCCAGTAAAAAATCTGATTCTGAGGATCAAGGATTATTTGTACAAAAACCCAGGAAAAATATTAATTTGGAAAAAGAGTAAAAATAAGAAAACAAAAATTTTAAAATATTTCCCTTAAACTTAAAAAGAAGGAGACACAACGTTTGAGTACTTTCAGTAAACGTGAACAGTATTACTAACACTGTAAGAAGGATGCGGATACTAGAATGGAGTGCCGAATGTGATGCTGATGTTACTCTGTTAGAGGATGTAAGATTCATGATAAGTGAAGAAAGACTGCAGATAAATTGTGGAATGGAAACATAATAATGGAAATTAGGAAGTGAAAATATACAGACGAGTAAAAAGAAGGGACATGAGACAGAATGGAAAGAAAAAAATAAAAAAAAAAATCCAGAATGAGCAAAGAAAAAATGCTGTTATTGAACTCAAGTACTTAGGAAAATGAATGTTGATTCAGTATCAGGCATAGAGGTACAGGGGATGGAATGTACAAGAAATTAATGGATTGGCAAAGAGTATTTTGTAAATGTACTGAATGAGTTGTCAAAGGGTGAGGTTGTTTATGAAGAGATATGTAGTGGGATGTCAAAACTGCATGGAAGAAAGATGAGAAAATGGAGAACCCGTCACACTAAGTAATGTGGACTGTACACACTAAGTAACGCAGACTGTACACACTAAGTAACGCAGACTGTACACACTAAGTAACATGGACTGTACACACTATGTAACGCAGATTGTACACACTAAGTAATGTGGACTGTACACACTAAGTAACGCGGACTGTATACACTAAGTAATGTGGACTGTACACACTAAGTAACGCGGACTGGACACACTAAGTAACATGGACTGTACACACTAAGTAACGTGGACTGTACACACTAAGTAACGCAGACTGTACACACTAAGTAACGTGGACTGTACACACTAAGTAACATGGACTGTACACACTAAGTAACGCGGACTGTACACACTAAGTAACGCGGATTGTACACACTAAGTAATGTGGACTGTACACACTTAGTAACATGGACTGTACACACTAAGTAACGTGGACTGTACACACTAACACAGACTGTACACACTAATATGGACTGTACACACTAAGTAACGCGGACTGTAGACACTAAGTAACGTGGACTGTACACACTAAGTAACACGGACTGTACACACTAAGTAACATGGACTGTACACACTAAGTAACACGGACTGTACACACTAAGTAACACGGTCTGTACACACTAAGTAATGCAGACTGTACACACTAAGTAAAACAGACTGTACACACTAAGTAACGCAGGCTGTACACACTAAGTGACATGGACTGTACACACTAAGAAACGCGGACTGTACACACTAAGTAACACGGACTGTACACACTAAGTAATGCAGACTGTACACACTAAGTAACGTGGACTGTACACACGAAGTAACGCGGACTGTACACACTAAATAACACAGACTGTACACACTAAGTAACGCAGACTGTACACACTAAGTAACATGGACTGTAGACGCTAAGTAATGCAGACTGTACACACTAAGTAACGCGGACTGCACGTTTTTATGAGAATAATATAGGGGAGAATGGAAGGAAGGATGAGTGGTATTATGGAAGAAAGTATTTATGGTATAAAACAGAAATGATGTCAAGAATAAGTGGAATATTGTTTGCACTGGTAATGAATGTCATAGTGAGTACAATAGCTTACAAAATGAACGATTGTGCATATGCAATGTAAACGAAGGTGGTGATTTCAGTAGTTTTCATATATGCAGATGACATAGTTGTAACTGCTAAGAACAAAATCGGGATGAGGGATGTGGTGGTTTGCCTGAATGGGTGTTTAAAGGAAATGGGAATGACCCTGATTAAAGATAAAAGTAAGGGTTTGGGTGAAGTGATGAAAACTGGAGGAGTATATTTTTCAGTGAATCTGGTATCTTTGCTAGGGATGAAATTTGGGGAAAAGTAGTAGTTATGAAGCAATGGGAGGATTAGATAAAAGAAATTAAAGAAATATGTCTTCTGTGGGAGATGTACAGTTTTATCTGGTGAATTCTGTATTAAAGGGAAAACAATCTATGAATTATCCAAATAGCGTTTTCTTTGATATGGTGTTCAGGATTAAACCTAACGAAAAGATAAATGTTTTATGAGGGAAGATGAAGGAGGATTGGGTTACTGCATCCAGCTGTTTATTCAGTTTTTTAAAGATTGAGGGTCAAGGAAAAGAATGAGAAGTTAAAAGTCAGAATGTTTAAATAAAACCACGGAACGTCCTGGGAATGAGAATAGAAACCACAGAACGTCCTGGGAATGAGAATAGAAACCAAAGAACGTCCTGGAAATGAGAATAGAAACCACAGAACATCCTGGAAATGAGAATAGAAACCACAGAATGTCCTAGAAATGAGAATAGAAACCACAGAATGTCCTGGAAATGAGAATAGAAACCACAGAACGTCCTGGGAATGAGAATAGAAACCACAGAACGTCCTGGAAATGAGAATAGAAACCACAGAACGTCCTGGGAATGAGAATAGAAACCACAGAACGTCCTGGAAATGAGAATAGAAACCACAGAACGTCCTGGGAATGAGAATAGAAGAATAAGAGGAAGAGAAAAAGAAAAGGCAAATGAATAAATTAAAACTCATCAAGAACAAATACTAACAAGGGCAATATAAAGGGGTGATATAGAGAAAGAAGGATGTGCTATAATAATATATAAATCTGTTTGAAAATTTACCATAAGAAATTATTAAAGCCATTAAATTAGGAAAATGTGATGTACCAAGATAAGAGTATTAAGATTTTCTGTGGAGAATGGTAATAAATGTGATACCAGTAAAAAGGAACATGCCACATAAAAAAGTTGAAACTGTGTGTTTATTCTGTGAGGACGAAGAGACCAGGGTATGTTTTTGTAATGTAAAAGAGAGGTGAAACTCTTGAAAAAGTTATGTGAAGATTTTTTTTTTCAGAATATTAATGACCTTAACAATATAGATATGAATATGTTTATTTAGGGATATTATAAGAACAAGTAGAAAGGATATGTGAGAACAATAGATAAGAATGTATTTCATGTAATATGGGTATTTAGACTGAAAGACTGAATATAATTTTGTTCAATGGAAAATGAATTTTGGCAGATATTTTGTGGAAATGTTGATTATACTAGTAAAAGAAGATGTGGGGTCAATTAGGGAAGAATAACTAGAAAAATGGTATAAGAAAAATTATAAATAGTAAAAAAATGAAATAACGAAATGTCTATATATGTACCTGTAAATATGTACATCTTTATAAATATGTACTTATCTAAATAATGTGTCTTTTTATGTTATGCAAACTGAAGAACCACTACTCTTTCAATAGGTGCCTCTGGATATTTTACATCCACCAGAGCTGCCATTAACTCAAGCAGAGAGGACCTCAGTTTAATATCTCAGTTAAAGAGTGACACACTCAGGAGTGCAGCACATCCCTTATAGAGCAATGCAGTGTCTACAGTCAACCTATGTGGTATGGGAATTGAACACGCAGTCTTCTGCACCAAAGGTGAGTACCCTACCAGTTGCCTCACTGACACTAAAAATGTTTTGTTGTACAGTTAAGTAACTTCACTTGGTGGAAAGCATGAACATTTGATAGGAATATAAATGGTAAATGCAGTGATTTCAGACTGTGAGGGAAGCATTTCTGACATTTAGGCCACATTACTAAAAAGCTATGATCTGCTCAGTAAATTTGTTTTGGAGAATATGTAAGGAAGTAGTTAGTAGCAGGAGTGAGAGACTGAAGATAGTAGTTTCTGGTTCTTACAGTAAGACTGTGTATTAGACAGGTGAGCATATCTGAATTTAATAGTTCATAGGTTCATAGGTTCATAGGTAGGTACTAGGCTATCGGCCCAAGGGCGCAAGTAAGCCTAGCCAACAAGGTTCCCTGGCTTATGCCTCTCAAAAAAGTAATTTTCCTGTGCCCCTGTCGAGCAGAGCCACAGAAGGGATCCCTGGGTGTATTTCCTATTGTCCCATCCACTCATCAAGATTTTTCTTGAAGAGAGCTAATGAGGAACTTTGCTTGACATAGATGGGTAGCTTGCTCCAGAGTATGGGAAGATTCTTGGACATGAATCTATCCCTATAGCATGTCCTGTTTATTGTGGTGACAAGGTTTAGGTCCCTAGAGTGTGTAGCTTGGTGGGATTGGGATTTCTTTAGGTGTAGCACGTCCAACAGCTCTGGGTTTGACATAGCTTTGTATTTTAGGCAGAGATCACCTCTGAGTAGGCGATATGCGATGGTGTAAAGCTGGAGTTTTTTTGAGATGGTCAGTGTAGGGCATCTGTTTGAGGCCAGTAATCCTCTTTGTGAGGTACTTCTGTGGCCTTTCCAGCTGTTGCAGATGTCTTGTGAAGTACATTCCAAAAGGGGCGTTGTACTCTATAATGGGTCTAATGAGTGTCGGGTAGAGGGGAACAATGACCACTTTTTTCCTGGATGAGAATCCTTTGGTGATGAGGTGTGCCACGTAGAAGGATTTCCTGATGAATGTGGTGATGTGATTATCAAAGGAGAGACTACTATTCACCTGAGTCCCAAGGTCGCTTATCACACATTCGGCGTTAAATAGACTGCCGCCTATGTGGTAGTGCATGCGTACAGAGTTTTTACCAAACGGGATGACAATGTACTTTTTGGCATTGAGCTCGAGGTCAAGGCTCTGACACCAGGCATCTGTCTCAGTGAGGCCCTTCTGTAGGATGTCCACATAATTTGGGGACTTGACTATGGCTCCTAGTTTGCAGTCAGCTGCGAACTTCATTAACCAAAGGCCTTCTGTGTTAGCCTGTACTTCAGAGAAGTAGATACCAAACAGGAGAGGTCCCAGGACTGAACCCTGTGGTACTCCACTTGTTGGTGGTTTGAAGTCAGATTTGGAGTCTGCAACTTTTGCAGTGTGGATTCTGTCAGTGAGCCAGTTAAAAACCCATCTTATGATGTAGGGATTTATACCTAGTTTAGTGAGTTTAGCTATAATTCCAGAATGGGGGATGGTGACGAAAGCCTTGGCGAGGTCAAGATAGGCTGTGTGAACCACCTTACCCTCGTCTACGGCTTTCGTGACTGCCTCAAAGAAGTTGATCAGGTTCAGGAGGCATGATCTGCCTTTCACAAACCCAAACTGGGTGGGGTCCAGAGTTTGGGGGTTACCAATGTCTTTGTTTATGAGTTCCGTGATGATACATTCCATGACCTTACAGACCAGGCTTGTCAGGCTAATAGGGCAATAGTACCCAGGATCAGTGGTGACTCCCCCTTTGTGGAGTGGGATAACTGTTGCTGTGCACCATTCAGTGGGCGCAAAGCCTGACGTGAGGCTATGATTGAGCATGGTGCTTAGGTGGGGAGCCAGTTCATTTTGAACTTCATGCAAAAAACAGCCTGGGATGTTGTCTGGTCCCATGGATACTGTGTTTTTGGCTTTAGAGAGTGCAGCTTTTACCTGTGTAGTTGTGATTACAGGAGCTCTGCATTCTTCCTGTATAGATATGGGCCCTTTAGGGGGTGAGGGAGGGGTAAAGTTAGCACTGAACCTATCTGCCAGGATGTTGGCAATATCAGTTGGTTCTGTAATTTTCGTGCCATTGTGCTGTAACTCAGAGCAGATCTTGGTGTTGCCAGTGAGATTCTTGACATAGCTATAGAATGCTTTGTAGTTGCCCCTAGAATCAGTGGTGATTTTGTTTTCATAGCAAGCTTTGGAGGATCTTATAAAAGATCTCAGCTTCTTACTGAGGCTGATCAGGGAGTTCCTCCACTCATGGGATTTTACTCCCTTTTGCAACAGTTTCTTCTTTCTGCTGTAGAGTTTGTTTATGGCAGGGGACCACCAGATTGGCTTCCTTTTTTTGTAGGATAGCATCTTGGTTCTGTTTGGGATAGCACGATCCATGCATTCATGTAAGTGCTTATAGAGTGCATTTGTATAGGATTCAGCAATCGTAACTGTATTGTCCATCTGCATGGGTGTCATGAAGTTCTTCACTTCTGTCTTAAGAAGCATGAAGTTGGCTTTGGAGAAATGTTTTACAGTGGTTTCTTTAATGGGGTGGGGTGGGATGTGGATATCTGGGGTGATTAGCTTATGGCCGGATCTGACCAATGAGAAGGTGACTTCAGGTGTGGAACACTAGTCATTCATGTTGGTAATGACTAGGTGTAGGATATTGTTGCCCCTGGTGGGGGTGTGGATAAGTTGATCCAGGGCATTGGAATTTATGAATCCCAGAAAGTGTTGAGCAAAGGAGTTGCTACATGAGTAGTTTTCCCAGTTAATGGTGGGGTAGTTAAAATCACCCATTATTAGGGTGCTTGGTTGAACCGTAATATTTTCCAGTATATCAAGAAAAGATGAGTGGGAATCCTGGAGCATGGTGAGGGATCTGTAGTAATCTACAATTTGGATTGCAGTTTTTCCCAGAGTTAGTTGCACTTGGATAACCTCGGATGCATTATGCTGAGCAACTAGCCTGGAGGTGTGGATATCCTTAATGAATATGGACACACCTCCGCCTTTGGTGTTCTGGTCCAGGTTAGATGGCCGAAAATTGTGGTATGAATTATTGCCTGGTAATGCAGGGGTGCTCTCTGGAGCCTTGAACGAGGTCTCAGTCACTGCACAGATATTGATGTTCTTCAGTTTAAGGAGTGCCTTGAGGGAGTGCATTTTGAGATTTAGACTTCTAGCATTGAGTAGCATTACCCTCAGTTTTTCCTTGTCTGTTCCTGTTACGGTGGTGAATTTGTCATTTGAACCTTCCCTAAAAGGCACTATAGGGGTAGCAAGAGCCTTAGCCAGTATCCAGAATCCCAGGAGTGACAGGTGCAGGCCATCTCTGGCAAAGCATCGTGGTCTGTTGACCATGTCGTCCCAGGCAGACGGATACTGGATCCCCTTAGAATGACACCTGAAGCTTAACCAATTGTTGAAGTCAATCATTTTGTCCTTGTACTGCGGTATCATTCTGGGCAATGGCAGGATGCTACTCAGGGCTAGGGTCATACCTGCCTGGACTACAAGAGTGTAGAGCTCTCCCATGCCTCTTTTCATGTAGTCCAGGGAGGTACATCTGAGGTCATTCACACCAACATGGACAATGACAGAGTCATATTTGTACTTGTTCTGGAGTGATATGAGTGTTTGTGTTATGTGTCGGATTCTGGCACCCAACAGGCAGCTGACAGTAACCCTCTCCTTGTTTAGCCTGGTGAGTGGAACATCAGTGTGCCTGACTATAGAATCACCTATGACTAGTGTGTTGGGTACGTTCTTTTGCCTTATGGGCTGTGGTTGAGTGGCACATTGAATTTGTGGACTATGTGTCATTTGGGTTGTGTTACTGCTTGCGTTTCTATTTTGGAGGTCTCTGTTGCTTGAGCAGATTATTATTAACAGCCTCCATGAATGTTTTTGTGTTTCTATGTGTGGATTTTGGTGGTGTAGGTTTAGGGTCTGTATTATATCACCGAAAACTCAAACTCTCGAGCGCTCACATGAGCAAATATGCAGGTATTCGAAATCTTTATTGTGGGAGGCTATGCCCTGCACACCCCCCCCCCACTAAATATATATTCCAACTCCGAGATCGCACTACAGTGAGGAAAGGGCAAATATCTCCACTGTACTGCAATCCAGAAAATGAATATCGAATATCTGCATTTTCACTCATGTGAGCGCTCGAGATTTTACGTTTTCGGATATTTAAAGTAGACCCTAGATTTAGTGGGACTATGTGATGAGTGTGGTGTGGTGCAAGTGTTTACCTTCTCCTCTTGACTGTCCAGTTCAGTCTTGGTTGGAGAAAGCTTTACCTGCAGTTTGGCTAAATAAGTGATTCTCTCACAAGTTGTAGTGTTGAGTGGTAGGAGGAGAGGGTTGTGTGTGTACATGAGGCAGTTGCTACATTGCCCCAAGATGCCCAGATTCATCAGATAGACAGGAGAGAACACTGGGAGCTGACCCTTGGACATGCCTGAATAAAAAAACTATTTTCCTCTAGACAAGTGAGGAAAGTGAGTACAAGAGCTGTTTTTCTCTAAGCAAGTGAGGAAAGTAAGTACAAAAACTGTTTTCCTGTCAGTAATGAGGAAGGTTGAGTGCTGTAGTAATTTGTAGCTTATTTAGTGCTTACAACAAGTTCTGAACAAGTGCTGAGCACGAATAAGCAAATTCAAGTGCTAAAACTAAGACTCTATATCTGAACTAGACTAGTTACAGGAAAGAAACAAGTGCAAATGTGGTCTTTTAAATCAGAAAGTTGAGAAAGATGGAAAAATTGCCCAAACAGCCAGTAACTGCAATTTCTGGGCCAGAAACCACTTCTTATGTGGTAGATAAGTTACCTAGTGCTTACCATTCCCACTGATAAGCTAGCAGGCTTCTCTCCAACACAGACAGGCTTGGGGAACTCAGGAGCTTACAAACAGTCCTGAATACAAATAATCTGTATCGGGACTAGACTAGTTACAGGAAAGGCAGGAAACAAGTGTAAATTTTTTTTTGTTACAGTTAAGCAGAACACAGGGAGATTCTAGAAAAGTTTTTTTTTTTTCACAGTTAAAATTGTGGAGAAGTAAGAGCCAGGCTCGTTGCTAGTTAAAATTGTGGAGAAGTAAGAGCCGGGCTCGTTGCTGCACTGATAACCATTTTGCTTTGGAGACAATGAGGCAATGATGCTCTCTTGTTGAAGAGTTATAAATATGAAACAATCTGATTCTATTACAGCTGCTAAGATTCAGAGATTTTTCATTGAGGTAGCCAAAATTAAATGTAATCTATTTTCATACTGGATACACTAAGCACCTATAATGATTACAGTTTTTTTTTTTTTTTGTCCAAGAGGAACTTGCTAATTATTTTTTCAGGCAATGTAGGAAATTTAATTTTGGGTCCAGTTAAATACCTAGGCATATGAAGGTAGTGCTATGTTCAGTAACATCTCAGTAGTTAGTTTAATGGCAGTTATGTTTCTCTGGTAGGTGTAGTGCAGTAGCTCTTTGACTGATACAAGTGCTCTAAATATACCATATATGTGATAGTAAGAAGTTGATGGTAGCATGTGTAACCAGTCCAGTATGATAGTGAAAACTTAAAAACACAGTTTAATGTCGATCAACTGCAGAAATACTGTTCAAAACAGAGCAGGAAGCCCACAGTGGCAAAGTAGTTTGCCTCTCCTAGAAGATGATTTTGAGGCCAAGAATAGCCACTCTTGGCGGGATCTAACCAGAAGACCCAGTGGAACCATTAGAAGAAACATTGCAAGCCCTTGGATTTACTAAAGGGGTACAAGGAATGCATTTGTGAATGTACCTGAGCACTGCAACGCAGCTCAACCTATGCTGAAATGCCAAGTCTGAACTTCAAGGACCGCTCTGTTTCACCGAGAAATGTTAAAAGTGAAGTAATGTTGCACAAGTGAGCAGTTATATTAAATAACAAGTAAACTTAACTCCTTTCTTTCTCTCTCTCTCTCTCTCTCTCTCTCTCTCTCTTTTAAATTTAAAACAAACTTTAATTTG
>NC_056726.1:1517224654-1517312154 GCF_019279795.1 Protopterus annectens | reverse complement strand
AACAATTGGCTTAAGTACTGGTGTCATTCAAAGGGGATCCAATGCCTGTCAGCTTGGGATGATATGCTCGACAAGCCACGATGCTTCACTAGGGACGGCTTGCACCTGTCACCCCTGGGCTTTCGGATATTGGCAAAGGCTCTTGCTACCCCCATAGTGCCTTTTTTAGGCAAGGCTCAAAAGACAAACCCACCTCCATAGGTATCACAAGGGATAAGAAACTAAGAGTAATGCTACTCAACGCCAGAAGTCTAAACCTCAAGATGCACGCACTCGAAACTCTCCTTAGCATGGAGAACATCGATATCTGTGCAGTAACAGAAACCTGGTTCATGGCTCCCGAGAGCACCCCAGCACTACCAGGTTATACCTCATACCATGCTTTTCGGCCCCAAAACTTGGACCGAACCACAAAAGGAGGGGGAGCATCGATATTCATCAAGGATACCCACACCTCCAGGTTGGTGGCAAAGCACGAAGCATCAGAGACTATCCATGTGCAACTAACAGTGGGTAAAACTGCCTTCCAGTTTATAGCCTGCTACAGACCACCCTCCCAAACCCAGGAACCCCACTCAGCCTTCCTGAGAACACTGGAAAATATGAAGGTCTCTCCAAACACCATTATATTGGGCGACTTCAACGACCCAAACATAGACTGGGAGCATTACTCTAGCTCCAACACCCTAGCCCAAAGGTTCCTAGAATTTATAAACTCAAATGCTATGGAACAACTTGTTACCACTCCCACAAGAGGGAAAATATACTGGACCTGATCATCACCAACATGGGGACTCTATGCTCCAGACCAGAAGTGTATCCCTCACTGGTAAGATCAGACCATAAACTAATCTCACTGGATATTCACATCCCGACCCCACCCCTGCCCAGAAAACCACAGTGAAAAACTTCTCTAAAGCAAATTTTACACTCCTCAAAACTGAGGTGGAATCCTTCAAAGCCCCGGGCCTGTGGAAAATACAGCCCAGACTGCAGAATCCTTTATAAACGCATTCTATGAACACCTTCAGGAATGCATGGATCATCGATCCCAAATAAAACCAAGACCCAATCCTCCAAAGGCAGGCGTCCTGTCTGGTGGACCCCAGCCATAAACAAACTATACAATAGAAGGAGGAAGCTACTAAATGATAAAGCAAAATCCCAAAAGGGAAGGCATCACTGATCAGTATTAGCAAAAAGTACGGGCACACATAAAATTGTCTAAGGCCAGCTTGAGAGAAAAATTGCACAGGACACTAAGGATAATCACAAGGCTTTCTTTAGTTATGTTAGGAACCTGGGTGGTAATTCCCAGATATGCTCAGAATTAGTCCAAAATGACAAAAATACACCAAACCCACAGACATTGCCAACATCCGAGCTGACAGGTTCAGCGCAAACTCCCACCAAAGGGCAAATATCTATCCCAGCAGAGTGCTGCCCCTGACATCTCAGATGCTCAGGTAAGAGCCGCCCTCTCCAAAGCAAAAAACACAGCATCAATGGGACCAGATGGTGTCCCGGGCTGCATCCTACATGAACTCAAAGAAGAGCTAAACCCAAACATAAAACTACTGTTCAATCTCAGCCTTACTACAGGATATGTGCCCAAAGAGTGGCGTACAGCAACAGTGGTCCCTCTCCATAAAGGTGGTGCCTCAATGGATCCTGGAAACTATCGCTCCATAAGCCTGACTAGCTTGGTCTGCAAAGCTATGGAAAGGATCATCATGGACCTCATAAATAAAGATATTGGGGACCTACAAACACTGGATCCTACCCAGTTTGGCTTTGTTAAGGGCAGATCCTGCCTCTTAAACCTGGTTGATTTCTTTGAAACAGTCACCAAGGCCATTGACGAGGGGAAGGTGGTCCACACAGCCTACCTGGACCTCGCAAAAGCCTTCGATACAATACCCCACTCGGGCATTATAGATAAGCTCACCAGCTTAAATATAAACCCCTATGTCACTAGATGGATTGCAAACTGGCTCAAGGACAGAACCCACATGGTTAGAATTGCTGGAGCCATGTCAGACTCCAAACCAGTTACAAGTGGTGTCCAACAAGGCTCAGTCCTGGGACCTCTCTTGTTTGGTATATATTTCTCGGAGGTACAGGCCAACACGGAAGGACTGTGGCTGACCAAGTTCACAGATGACTGCAAACTGGGTGCCATAATCGACTCTCCAGCCGACACAAGCATCCTCCAAAAGGGCCTCATAGAAACAGACAACTGGTGCCAGAGCCATGGCCTCAAGCTAAATGCCAAAAAGTGTATAGTCATCCCCTTTGGCAAAAACAATGTTCCCACAAATTACCACATAGGTGGAAATCCATTAAGTACAGAAGAAGTAATTAGGGACCTGGGGACCCAAGTTGATAGCAATCTCTCATTTGACAACCACGTGGCCAAAGTGGTTAGAAAAACATTTTATATAGCCCACCTAATCATGAAGGGATTCACATCTAGATCAGGGGAGGTCATCGTGCCTCTTTACTCATCCCTCATCAGGCC
This sequence comes from Protopterus annectens, assembly GCF_019279795.1. NCBI lineage: Eukaryota > Metazoa > Chordata > Ceratodontiformes > Protopteridae > Protopterus > Protopterus annectens. The sequence goes on along the minus strand of NC_056726.1, from coordinate 1,517,309,633 downwards.
CATAATTGAGTACAATGCCCCTTTTGGGATGTACCTTACTAGACACCTGCAGCAACTGGAAAGACCCCAAAAGTACCTCACCAAGAGGATCAAAGGGCTCAAACAGATGCCATATGCTGCCCAGTTAAAGAAACTCCAGCTCTACTCAGTGGCATACCGCCTGTTCAGAGGAGATCTGTGCATGACGTATAAAGCCATGTCCAACCCGGAATTAATGAACATGCTGCACCTCAGAAAATCCAAATCCCATCGAGCTACGCGCTCGAGAGACTTGAACCTCAGCACTGAAATAAATAGGACATGCTGGAGGGACAGATTCATAACCCAGAGGCTCCCTTCACTCTGGAATAAAATCCCAGTCCAGGTTAGGCAGAGTCCCTCATTGACTCTCTTCAAGAGGAATCTTGATGAGTGGATGGGAGATCGTAGGTTTACCCCAGGTATCACTTCTGTGTCACTGTTAGATAGAGGCACAGTATACTAACCTCGAAAAAGGGCATAGCAAAATAAATTTAAAATGGGTGGCAAAAGCCAAACACATTCTGGCTAGGCTTATAAATGCCCTAGGGCAGAAAGCCTAGTATGAACCTATGAACCTATGAACCTATGAACTTGATGCTTTTAAGGGGTCATTCACATATATCAAATGGGTCTCCATTACAGAAGGCTTAAGGCATCACACAGTGAAAACTCTAGCATGGCTTGTGACCTTCAGTTGATTGAACTGTCAAAATGCCGAACGTTGTATGGCTGAGACCATATAACAGACATTTTGGAAGTTCAAACAGAGTGAATGGAGATCGCCATACATTGCAGAATGTAAATTTGCCATTTTCCTCGGTATACATATACAGTAGATAGATAAACATAAATATATATTTAGAGAGAGTATTTTTATGTGGCACATCCTTCTATCTCTAAATACATTTTGTTTGTTTCTTACGGGAACCTGTTCACCTGGGCCACGGCTGCAGATGGTCTTCTGAGATCAGCGCACTGCCCCTGTAAACAAATCTAAATAAATACATACATACATACATACCTTCACCTTAGTAAACAGGTTAATTCTACTGTGTCAACTGCCATTTATAGACAAACATTGCTGTATGATTAACCATTTACAATGTATTAAAAAACTGGCTTTGGCAGACCAAGAACAGCTACAAGGTAAGGCTACTGGACATTTTATTGATCTTATGAAATTAGTCGCAGAAAAAAAATGCTATGGGTGGCCTAAAAAGTCTCCAAGAAAATCACTATCATTATAATTACAACACAAAATAATAACACAGGTAGCAGAGGCAGTTCCAGATTACGTTTCTTGTTGGGGGCACAATGCAGACACAGTAGCTAACTAGTGGGGTATGTAAGGCATGTGCAAAGAAAACAAAAACCACCAAAACACCACAAAAATGAAGTACTAATTACATGATACATGGTAACAACTCACCCGTTATCTACTGTTTAAATAAAAGGCCATTTCCCTAAGAGAAAAAAGAAAAAACAGCAAACGTGATAAGCTTACAAATCTTGACAATAAGCACAGTGTAAATGCATGTGACTCACACTACTGCTGTTCTAGTTACATGGAAGCTGAAAAAATGATTTCCTTGTTTCTAGCATGATTGATATGAAGGGGACTTGAAGCAGATTCTGAGAAAAAAATGACTACAAGATCAGTCTACAGTGCCAGGGGTATTAAGATATAATAACCATAACCACTTAATAATTCTGACATGTTTGAATACATGGAATACAAAGATAGAATGAAATAACAGAGACATAGTGGCAACCATAATGTATTTATACATACTTTTCTTGACTGGGTTAGTCCTGCTGGGCCACTGACCTCTCTTCAGTGGAGAGCAAAGGTGATATTCATACTGACAGGGGGAAATATGTTCAGGGCATCTTTTACATCTACAAGAGCTACTACAACTCAGGTAAATGAGACCTCAGTTGGCACACTCCAGAATGCTACACCTCCCCTTATGTGGCAGTACAGTGTTAACAATTAATCTACCTGGTGTGGGAATGAACCCCCATCCATTTACACCAAATGCAAGTGTGCTACCTGTTGCTGCATTGAGAGTGTAACCAAGTGCTCATATTTTCCAGCTCCCACTACAGAAAACAGCACGGAAAAGGTAAAAGTGTACAAGGCAAATGCAGCAACACAAACCACATGGTACTCAGTTTATGGTTGGCTGAAATAACACCAACAGAAATAATTTAGATCTGAATGTCTTAGGATAGCATCGGCCCCCTCAACATGTTTGGTCAATAATTTTACACAAAGCAAAAAAAGAAATAATGAGGAGGATACATTCAGAAACAATATTTAAATATTACTCTAATTCACTTAAGAAGTAAATAGAACAAGTTTTATATGCTTTTTTGAACAATGATAAAAAGCAGAAGTCTGACTGTAGATACTCAGTTAGTTTTAATATGAAGATAAAAGCAAAAAACAAACCATTCAAATCATACAGATTCTTCTTCAATGCAAATAAACAGTCAATAAAACATGCAGTTAAATAGTAATGGCCAGCCGTCATGATCACATGACATAAATTATAAACACTCGATCACATAAATATATAAAAAAACAATTATAGAACATATTACATAAAATTCATAGGTCTTTCTTTCATACACCTCTTAAAACAATTTTATCCACTTTTTTATCCACTTTTTTCAAAACATGCAAAGGCTGGGAAGCATATATTAAATAAAGAAAAAAAAAACAAAAAAATATCCTTGTTTCCTGCCTTTTCTGAGCTAGAATAGTACTGAAGTCAGGTTTTGCTGAATTTTAGGCTTTAGTACAAGTTCCGGTGTTGCCCATATCCTTACGTGGATAGGAGGAAGCTTCTCTATTCACCAGTGAGAGTGGGGAGCTTTGAGCAGCCTATCTGTCCCTGGAGGAGTGGTCTCAGCTAATTCCTAGCTCTTTCAAGTCCCCTGCTTTAAAACCCGCTTTAGCATGGTTTTGCGCAATTTTGTGCATCGTGCAACGTCACGCAACGTAGCGCAGTTCCGGTTAAACAGATTTAAATTATTCCCGCCTCCACAAAGTCTGCTCTTCAATTTTTCCCTTAGAACTAGTCTACTTTGATAAAAAGCACTAAATCTTCTTTTTACAGCCCAGCACTTGCTAAATTTCTCAGTAAGCACTAGCTAAGTTTAGTCCTACACCACCCCATTATAATACAATAGTACAAGGCTCCCTATTCATCCACTCCAGACAAACAATAATCAGTTCCGTAAACCATCCAGGCATGTCCAAGCAACAGTTTGAAGTTTACTCTCCAGTCCATTTGGTGAATCTGGGAATCCTGAGGCAATGTTACAGTTGCCTTATGTACACAGACAACCCTCTCCTCCTTCCAACAAACACAAACATATGTGAGAGATGCAACTATACAGCCAAACTGGAGGCAGGGATCTCTCAACCCAAAAATGGCACAGCCAGTCAGGAGGTGAAGGAAGACACTTACACCACAAAACCAGTCACACATAGACAAATCGCACCAGCAAGCAAGACATACAAACTCACAAAAACATACGTGGAGGCTCTAAACAAAAATCTGCCAAAACAACAGAGACCTCCAAAGCAGACATCCAAGCAACCACTACCACACAACAACACTCACGTAACACATACTTCACAAAGTCAGCGTGCCACACAATCACAGCCCCCAAGGCTAAATAACACACCTAATACACTAGTAATTGGAGACTCTATTGGCAGTCACACTGATATCCCACTCACAAGACTGAACAAGGAGAAGGTCACAGTAAGCTGCCTGTCAGGGGCCAGGATCCACCCCATAACACAAGCACTCAGGTCACTCAACAGCAGGTACAAATATGACTCTGTCATTGTCCATGTTGGTGTGAATGACCTGAGACGTACCTCCCTGGACTACATGAAAAGAGACATAGAGGAGCTCTCTGATCATGTAGCCCAGGCCGGTATGACCCTGACCCTGAGTAGCATCTTACCCTCACCAAGAATGATGCCACAGTATAAAGACAAAATGATCTATTTTAACAATTGGCTAGACTATTGGTGCCATTCAAAGGGGATCCAGTGTCTGTCAGCCTGGGATGACATGCTCGACAAGCCACGCTGCTTCGCCAGAGATGGCTTGCACCTGTCACCCTTGGGCTTTCTAATACTGGCAAAGGCTCTTGCCACCCCCATAGTGCCTTTTTTAGGCAAGGATCAGAAGACAAAACCACCTCCATAGACAATACCAGAAACAAAAAACTAAGGGTAATGTTACTCAACGCCAGAAGTCTCATTCGAATTTGGAGTCAGCTACTTTTACAGTGTGGGTTCTGTCAGTAAGCCAGTTGGCAACCCATCGAGTGACGTAGGGATTAATGCCCAGCTTAGTAAGTTTATCTATGATTCCAGAGTGGGGGATGGTGTCAAAGGCCTTGGCGAGGTCCAGATAGGCTGTGTGGACTGTCTTACCCTCGTCTACAGCTCTGGAGACTGATTCAAAGAAGTCAATAAGGTTCAGGAGACAAGAGCGGCCCTTCACAAACCCAAACTGGGTGGGGTCCAGTGTTTTAAGGTTGCCAATGTCTTTGTTTATAAGTTCCATGATAATGCATTCCATGGCCTTACAGATCAGGCTCAACAGACTGATGGGGCGGTAGTTCCCGGGATCCAAGGTGGATCCCCCCTTGTGGAGTGGGATAACTGTAGCTCTGTGCCACTCAGTGGGCATGAAGCCTGACGTGAAGGTATGATTAAACATAACACTTAGGTGAGGTGCCATTTCATTTTGTAGTTCATGTAGTACACAGCCCTGGATGTCATCTGGTCCCATGGATGCTGTATGTTTAGCTTTGGAGAGTACGTTTTTTACCTGAGTGGACGTTATTACCAGAATTTGGCAATCTTCCAGTATTGAGATGGGCCATTTAGGGGGTGAGGGGGGGTGAAGTTGGCACTGAATCGATCTGCCAGGATACTGCAATATCCTTGGGATCAGTATATTTAATGTCATTCTGTTGTAGCTCAGAGCAGATCTGAGCATTGCCATTTAGATTCTTGACATAGTTATAGAATGTCTTCTGGTTGTCTTTGGAATCTTTGGCAATTTTATTTTTGTAACTAGCTTTGGAAGATTTTATGAGGGATCTCAGCTTCTTACTGAGGCTAGTAAGGGAGTTATTTGCATCCTGGGATTTTCCTCTTTTCTGCAACAGTTTTTTCCTTTTGTTGTAAAGTTTGTTTATGGCAGGGGACCACCAGATTGGCTTCCTTTTTTTGGAGGCGAGCATCTTGGTTCTATTTGGGATGGCACGATTCATGCATTAGTGGATGTGCTCATACAATGCCTTAGTGTTGGACTCAGCAATTGAACTTTTAGTTCCCGTCTGCATGGGTGTCATGAAGTTTGTCACTTCTGACTTGAGTAGCATGAAGTTGGCTTTGGAGAAGTTTTTTATGGAAGTTTCCTTACTGGGGGGTGGGGTTGGGATGTGGATGTTAAGGGTGATTAGCTTATGGTCTGACCTGACCAACGACGGGGTGACCATAGTCTGAAGCATCGATTTCCCATGCTGGTAATGACCTGGTCTAGGATATTGGAGCCCCTGGTGGGACAATGGATTAGTTGATCCAGGGCGTTGGAATTTATGAATTCCAAAAACCATTGGGCAAAGGTGTTGATACCTGAGTAGTTTTCCCAGTTAATGGCAGGGTAGTTGAAATCACCCAGTATTACTATGTTTGGTTGTATATTAATATTTTCCAGTATGTTTAGAAAGGTGTAATGAGAATCTTGGGGCATGGTGGGGGATCTGTAGCAAGCTACAATTTGGATTGCAGTCTTACCTAGTGTTAGTTGCACCTGGAGAATTTCAGACGTATTGTGACATGTTCTTGTTAGAGTTACATTAGTGTAGTGGGAAAAGAGGATGAAACAGATTTATGCATGTTGGATTTGGTGTGAAATACCTTTAAAGCCACCAAATTCTTACAAAAGAAATTGGCAAAAGGATAGAATGGCAAACTAAAATATCAGTTCTTTAGAAGTGTAGTTGTCTGAACCTGGTGAAAATAAATAAATTAATAAAACTACTTAGTGAAGTGGATGGCCCATATATAAATAATTTTCATTTTTCTATCAATACTTCAGATCCACTGAACTAAAATGAGCATTTCCTGCACTATGGAAGCCAAGATGGCTGGCAGTGGTACATGAAACATGTCAGGCTATGAACAAATACCTTTCCAGTCAGTGCAATTTGCTTGTCTTTATTAGTAGGTATTGAAAATCTGCCTGATTCAAAAAGCAAAGTGTGGGTCCCATAACTGTAGTGTATATCCACATGTACAGCATGGTCTTACATGTTGAAGGATAACTATCTTCATCTCAAAAGGTGCCAAAATACACAAGAAGGATACGTTCTAGATATTGAAGTTGTTGATCTTTGCAGCTAAAGTGAACTTTGCATTTAAGCTATGTTTTGCATTTAAAATGCACATGTAATATTTGCTTAGATGTGGAGATGTCATGTCACCTGACTCCTCCACTTTCCTGATAATATACTACACCCAGGGGTGTAGCCAGGATTTTCAAATTTGTACTCACTGCTCCCAGACTGCTGTCCCCCCCCCCATCAAGCCACATCTGAATCAACATGTCGTCGTCCACCCACTCCCTTACAAGCTGCTCTCCTTGTCCCCTTCAGAATTCTGCTCTCTAAACTGAACACTGGCACTTGTTTGCCAGGATGATAATAACTGGCATGATAAAACAATATAGGCACTTCTTGTCAGATTTCACTCCATTGGAGCTTTACCCAGATGCCCATTTATAACTGCTTTTTAATACAGTGTGACACAGCCCCCAGATGTCTAACAAATAAATGCTGACATGACTAGTTTTTAGTAGCAGTGCTACCATGTCTTGCTTAATAGTTCTCCTGCCTTTGTCCAGTTTTCCTGTTCATTCCTGCCTTGGAGATGAGAGCCAGGAACTCTGCAGTCAGACCAAGAGTATGCTGTTAGCAATGACTAAGCCTCTGGCCAGCGTTTCAGAACTGACATATCACATATGAAAGGTGTGGTCTGCAAATGAATGAGTTGATACTCTGTATTAACAATACGATGTCTAACACTCGTATTCTAACTGCTGGCATTTTCTTAGTAACTGGCTTCCACAATTGGCTAAGTAGCTGGTGTCATTCTAGGGAAACCCAGTTTATATAGCCCTGAGACAAGATAATCACTAGTCTTACCTGCAATGCAGACAGCATTCAGCATCTCTCGTTCAACAGGTTCTGCATACTGGCCAAACTGTCCCTGCATGCTTTTTTTAGACATAATTCACCTTATGAATATCCCAACTTAACAAAGGCATGTAAAGCCAGACTCTTCTCAGTACCAGGAGTCTTAACAATAAACTGCCTGAAGTGGAATTTTCATGTATGTGTAGATACTAAGACAGTGTTCAAATGCTAGCAAAGCAGTCCTTACTTGCTGGGTTTTTATCTACCATGCATTTAAGCCCACTAGGAACTGTGCTGGGATATCAGTGTTCATTACTGATAGTATCCCCTCAAAAGCCATACCTAGAGACTTCACCAATTTGCTCATTTACCCTAGGAAAGTCAAACTTCCAGCAACCAACACCACTTCTTTAAGAAGGCAAACCCCATGCAATTATACAATAAATCACAGAGATTACCCCTTCTCTGGAACAGACTCCTCATTCATGTGAAACCCAAGTCTGTTCAAATGCAGTTTGGACCAATGGATGGGAAATCACAAATTAACCACTACCTTGTCGCCTGTGGCTCTTATGAACAGAGGCAGTTTGTAGATATCCTTAGGGACTGACGTCTTCCAAGACTGTTCTACTCCATGGGCATTGATAACTGGGAAAATTGAGACATGAATGGCTAGGCTAGTAGGCTTAAAAAGGTTCTATGGCTATTAGCCTAGTAACCTCCTAAATATATCCACTGTACTTCTATAGTTGACCCTGGTTACTCTGCCAGTTACACAAAAGCTCTTTATGGCCATCAAGTCAAATGCAATGACCTAGCAGTGTCTATTGGAGATAAATATGATGGAAAGTTCAAAAATAAAGCATCCATTGAGTAGTAAATGTAATTTATTTATTTTATTTTTTATTTATCATTTGTTGACCGGGAAAGTCCGACTAGGTTCCACAGAGCCTGTTTTCAGTGGAGGCCCGGGGAGAACAAAAAGAAGAAACTCTTTAAATTGCTAAGAAGGACTAGAACTCTCTCAGCATGAGAAAAATATACAAGAAGCTCACTGAGAAATTGAAGGCCACTATAAAGACCAGCAAAACATCTCATGAACTGAGACTAGCAACTGTAACAAAGGATAACTACAAATCCTTCAGCTATGTCAGAAGACTAAGAAATAATTGAGAACTTTTCTGCTAGGGTTACCACCTGTCCCACTTTGCGAGGGACAGTCCCTCTTTGGGCAGTTGTGTCTTGCAAAAAAATTGAAAAAATGGCAAATGTCCTGAGATTTTAGGACAAACATTTTCCTATATTTTCTGTACTAGTTGCATAAAACAATTATTTTGTATCTGAAACACCTAAATGTTATAAGAAACAGAATAAGCAACCATAATGCTACAAGAATAAGCTTTTATTTAGGCAAAAAAGTTAAGTTTTTCCTTTGCACTGGCTGTGGGTATGTTTTGCCCTGCAAAATCTGACGTTTCTACAAAAAAGTCTTACTTTGGGCAATTGAAAAGGTGGCAACCCTATTTTCTGCACTATCGCTTCCCACTCCAATCAAAAAGAAAGGGCAAACATCTCTCCCGAAGCTTCTATCTGAAATCCAATCATCCATGAGTCACTCTCCCACCTAAAATCACAAAGGATTATGTCTCTAAGATACTCTCAAGATCCAAATTCACAAACTGTATAGGTCTGGATAATATACTAGGTTGTCCAGCCAACAATGTCAAACACCCTTGCTGATCCCCTCTTTAAACTCTTCAACCTAAGGCTAGCTACAGGGTATTTTCCCAAATCCTGGTGCACTGCTGTAGTGATGACCCTCCACAAGGGCAAACCCCCTCATGGACCCTGCAAACTACAAACCCATCAGCCTTATAGGATCATAGGAAATAAAAGACAACCAAACCATAAGACTATTTATGCCTTGCCATTACCCACACCTGCATGAATCTTAACATCACTTGTGACATCACAGAAACACACTTACCCACATTCACTGACTTCAGTATGGAGTTTGCAAATATGTGTATTAGATCACAAACCAAGGTTAATCATAACAAAATTGTTCTACCTATTGGAAAAAAAGGGAAGACAAAAGGCAAAGTGAGCCTTCAGGTTGTGTTCACATAACATTAAGTTCATTTCCAGGCCATCAAACTTACTAACAGGAATGCACCAAAAGCTGTCAGTAAATACCTCTTACCTTAAAACAGGAGGATAACAGTCACTACAAAAGGTATTACTACCCTTCTGTCCAGCAATGGACCTCCATGCTAGTAACAAATTCTTATCACTTACAAGTAAGTGAAATAAAGTTACAGGAAGCTCACTCTCCTTCCAATGCACTGCTAAACTCTAGTATCCCTATGCAAATAAAACTCTCCAACAAACTCAGTACTTTTAAACCACTGCTTAAACAACATCTTAACCAGTCCTGGCCCTGTACATGCTCATCACAAGGTTAAAACTTTGTGCTCAATGTATGATACTCTCCAAATACTCTCCTTAAACATGATATTCTCAACCTCTTACTGAAATGACAAAACATTTTTTATACATAACTGCTGCCTGTGCAATCCACTAAGTTACACTTGTGCTTCCTCTTTAATAACTTCCACCTCCTTACAGTCTTACAGTGTATACATGTAACTAACATTTGTGTATAAATGTAATTACTTTATGTTTGACTGGTACTTAGTATAATGCAATGTAAACAAATGGAGCTTTTCTCCCTGGGCCTCTGCTGAAAATGGGTATTACCCAGTTGGACTTTCCTGGCAAACAAAGACAAATCAATAATAATAGATAAAATATATTCCCCTCACACAGTATGCACTTTCAAAGAAAAGTTCTACTTTTGTTCACGCTAATGTGCATAAATGTGTGTAGGGGGGACTAAATTAACGCTGTTCAATCAACTAAATTTATAGCCATGACCTGCAACAGTCCCAGTGGATGATTGCAACTTACTTCAATCACACACACACACTTCAATTGTGGATGATTGCAACTTCCTTCAATCACACACACACCCTACCTGTCTTCAGTCGTGGATGATTGCCTTGTTGCTCACAGTGATAATCCACACACTTACTTCAATCGTGGATGATTGCCTTCCGATAATCCATTTGTGAGCTTGCAGTGATAATCCATTTGCAATTGTTTCCCGCTCGCACAGCCGGACATGATGTGAGCTCACTTCCGACTGGTTGGTATCCTCCTTAAAGGAGCCAACACCCTTTAAAAAGCGTACTTTTTTTTGTTTTTTTTTTTTTTCAAAAAAGCTACCCCCCCTTTTAAAAAAGTTGTACTGAAATCAGTACAGTGCGTATGCCTCCCGACGTCCCTGAACACCTACTCCGAGGTGATCTCTGCCGAACATATAAAGCTATGTCAAACCCAGAGTTGCTGGACATGCTATACCTAAAGAAATCCCAATCCCTCCGAGCTACATGCTCTAGGGACCCAAACCTTGTCACCACAATCAACAGGACATGCTGGAGGGATAGATTCCAGTCCCAAAGACTTCCCATCCTCTGGAACAAGCTACCCATCTATGTCAAGCAAAGTTCCTCCTTAGCACTCTTCAAGAAAAATCTTGATAAGTGGATGGGAAATAGGAAATACACCCCGGGGATCACTTCTGTAGCTCTGCTTGACAGGGGCACAGGAAAATAACTTTCTTGGGTTGTGTAAGCCAGGGAACCTTTTTGGCTAGGCTTACTTAGGCCCTGGGGCTGATAGCCTAGTACCTACCTATGAACCTATGAACCTATATCCATGCACTAACTACTTTATGACATAATAAAGCATGTTAAACTCAGAAGTAAGTAATTTATAAGGGGCCCTTTCAGAACTGTTCATGTGAATTGCTGCTGGTCACTCACTGATGATGTCATTAATAATGTCATAGCTCTACAAACCCCTTCATTAAGCTGCGATATGACATCCTCACTCAAGTGCTTAATCTTTCCAGAAGAATGAAGTGATCTATAGTGCTGAAGGTTTCTTGTTAAGCCAGGGAAATGGGCTCCGTACAGTGGTCTTTATCAAATGTAGTGATTTATTATGGTAGCAAGAATAACTACTGTAGAGTCTGTTGGGTGCATGTTTTTTAAATACAAGATGAGAGAATCAGAAAAGTGAATACTGAATAAAGTAGCTAGCAGTTTGTTTATGTACTGGACAGAGGAACTGGAAATTCATGCAGTCCTATGTATTACTGAAATCTCCTTATCTATGAGCTAATATATTTGTCTTTCCATGGCTGAGGCATGGTGCCCTCTACTTTGATTTGGTCGACTAGATAGTAAACTTTTTGGCTGTGAACTAAGCAATTAGTTGAAGAATATTATGTGAGGTCCCACCTGGGAGGGAGATTCTCACTTCACTTCTTTATACTATATTTTTTGTGAATAATTTTGTATTTATGTTGGAAAACTCCAGGTAAACATGGGCTTGAGCAGGAATGTGAATAGGGGATATAGTAACAAATATATTCATGTTGGGGGCCGAATGATTTGTCAAAGTGTTTTCAATTTCCATTGCTTGTAGTCTTTCAAAGAATATATCGGTGATTTTACACTTACTAATGAAAAATAATAAATGACTAAACATCTGTCAAAATTGCTTCATGTTAAAAAAAGAAAATTACGGATTCCATCTGGTAACTCTGCTACTGCCTTCTACAGAGTAAGACTAACTTATAAAAGAATAGGAACTCCAGAAAGCTCCAGTCAGGTCTAGTATCCCACCAGTGACCCAGAGGGTGACAAGAGTACAAAGGATTAGTACAGAAAAAAAAAAACACTTTAGCTAGTAGATTTAGGAGAGTGTCTCTCTCAGATACCCTCCCTGTCGGAGGAATAAATATGTCTTGTTAAAGTCTGAAGTCATTTATTCCATTAAGTTGGAGCTAACCCTTAGGAACAACTTCTATGATTTACTTTAAAAAGAATATCCTGCTAAAAATCTGGACAGTTGAGAGCTATGCTTAGTTTATATTGTTAAACCAAGTAAATAACAGCAAAAACCACTTCCAGCAGCTCACAGCAGAGGCTCCAAATGCACAAAATCCACAGTCTTTCTTAAAAACGTTTATTAGGTAAGCGCTTTCACAAACAGTAAGTCTGTGTCCTCAGACCTTAATAAAAACAGCCATAAAACTAATACTTTTAACCCCCCAAACATTTTAAACCAGCCTATCACTAGTCATTTTTAATTAACAGCAAGTAACCCATTCATTGCCAAGTTACATACAGGCATAAAAATACAGGCGATAAAAAGATGCAGTCAATAAAAATGTATCAATGACAAACATAAAAATAGTAAAAAATATAGAATTACGCACTTGTTCACTTTATTTCATTAATCTTCAATTTTTCAGCTTTGATGCAATAGTTATGTGGTCCTTAAGTCCCTTCCCCAGGTGTCCTTGGTCATTAAGTCCCTTCTGCAGGTGTCCTTGGTCATTAAGTCCCTTCCCCAGGTATCCTTGGTCATTGAGTCCCTTCCACAGGTGTTCTTGGTCATTGAGCCCCTTCCCCAGGTGTCCTTGGTCATTAAGTCCCTTCCCCAGGTGTCCTTGGTCATTAAGTCCCTTCCCCAGGTGTCCTTGGTCATTAAGTCCCTTCCCCAGGTATCCTTGGTCATTAAGTCCCTTCCTCGGGTATCCTTGGTCATTTAGTCCCTTCCTCAGGTGTCCTTGGTCATTAAGTCCCTTCCCCAGGTGTCCTCTAAATTTTATTACCCATTTTAGTTCTTGTTCTTCAGTTATTAATGTTCCCTAAAATCTGATATTTTCTTGTAAAATCTCCAAGACACAGAACTTAAAATGGTGCTGACTGCCTAACTGCAAAATGTGTTTGGCTACAGTGCTATATACACGACCCTCTTCAAATAATACATGTGGTCCCTGATTCTCTCTCTTAACCTTCTGTTTGTTTTCCCGATGTAAAATGATGCATAACTGAAGGTAGAGTGCTTCAAGGAAACAAATGAATCAACCATGGGTGTGGATCAGTATATCTGGACAAGAAAACATATTCCAGAAGAACCTGAATTCTGGAAGGAAACCTTCCACTGGTCTTTATACATATCTAAAGGTTGCATTGTCATTAAAGGCAGAAATGAAAACACCAAAGAAACAAGAACTGGAGACAAATATTTTCTGAGGAAAGCAAGGATTTAGATGAATATTGCTGGATATCAGATAGTCTGATGTGAAGAGAAAAGAACTTAGTAAGTGAGAGCGAGAGAGATGAAAAAATACAGGCAGTAATAAAATATGGAGAGTGTGTTGGCAACGGAGAGGTAAGAGGATGTACAGTGTCAGCAGCTACAGTTCGGTCACTGCCATCTTTGGTACTACTTGGCTTATGTAGGCTTAACTTATATCAATTTCTGATGAAAAGGCAGTAAGAATCTATATTTAACAGCTAACTATTATTAAAATGGTATATCCCAAAAGGAGTATAATAAAGTGGTTAAATCAAGTATAGATGGATGAGGGAATTATAAGTACTCCACAGTCTTTATGGAGCATAATGTCAGAAGCAAAGAATGGCGCAGTGTGGTTGCTGTTATATAGCTGTATCGAATGCTGTTTCTGAATCTTAAAGTGGCATCCACTAAAACTGATAATGTAAATGCTTACAAGAGCATATCAGCAGCATGATAGTACATGGAACAGAAGTAAGCAGGTCTACATGAATGTCAAAGCCATCCAGGAAAAAAGAGGTCACTGTTCCCCTCTACTCGGCACTCATTACACCCATTATAGAGTACAACGCCCCTTTTGGTATGTACCTCACAAGACATCTGTAGCAGCTGGAAAGGCCACAGAAGTACCACACAAAGAGGATTACTGGCTTCAAACATATGCCCTACACTGACCATCTCCAAAAAGCTTTAGCTTTACTCTGTAGCATATCGCCTACTCCGAGGAGAACTCTGCCTAACATATAATGCTATGTTAAACCCAGAGCTGTTGGACATGCTACACCTAAAGAGATCCCAATCCCTCTGAGCTACACGCTCTAGAGACCTAAACCTTGTCACCACAATAAACAGGACATGCTGTAGGGATAGATTCCTGCATATCATCGACAGAATAAAAGAAGGAGAATTACAAGGCCCATTCAATGATTTGCTAGAGAAATATGAACTATGAACTAGAATGGCAAATTAGGTTATCTGCTAATAAACCCCCAAGTTTAAAAACTCACATCTCGATCAACAGCATGTTGAATCTCAGAAAACGTAATCACCACACCTATTACTGATTTTCTCTTTTCATTGACTTTAAATATTTTTTTCATTATTGTATCTGTATTTTACAACAGTTTATTTTCATTTTAAAAATTTTTCTGCATTTATGCTACTATTTTTATTTAAGGTTAATTTAACTTTTTCTTTTTACAGTCTGGATTATTTAAGTAGGACTGCGAGCTGAAATAAGGTAGGTCTGATGAAGCTACATGGTGAAAGTGCAAGGATATTCATTCATGTTATATTGTTATTAGTTTAATTTTTGTGACATTACTGATAAGATTTTATTAAGTACTTATTTCTTTGACCATTTTTTCAAAAAAACGATGGAGGTGATATATTCAGATTCAGTAGGAAGATATGGGCATTCTGTTTGTTTTTGAATTTCAGCCATTACATAACAGCTTTTTCCTAGACTGACATTATCTTTCCCCTACATTTATATGTATGCTTTTTGATTATATGCTTTTTAATTATTTATTTATTTATTTATTTTATTTTACATTTGTTAACCGGGCTAGTCCAACTGGATACAAGTCCATTTTCAGTGGAGGCCCGAGGAGAAAAGCTCCACTAACTACTACTTAACAAGATAAAAAATATACAAAAACTTATACAATAATATTAAGAATAAAAATAAAAAATAATAAGAATGTCATAGGTTAATTACAGGGTATATCAGAAATTGATTTCTATGTGAGGCCAAACAGAAGTCTAGGTTGGATAAAAATGCTAGGTTAAGGTGTGTTATTCAAAGACATCAGTATTTAGGTTAAGAAATATGAATGAATAAAGAGGGATAGAGAGATAGATTAAAAAGAGGGAAAGTTAAGTAAGCTGGAGAAATGATGAAGAAGGCCAGGTGAAGAGTAAAGAGGGGAAGCAGGGTGAGTGAGAAAGGTTACCCAGGGTCGTTACAGGAGCATAGCCTGTGGTTGTTTAGGTAGAGTCTTAGATTGGATTTAAATAGTGGAATAGAAGTCAGTGTTGTGAGGTCTGGTGGAAGTTGATTCCAAATTTTGCCAATTGAGTTGGAAAATATAGAATCTCCTGCAACATTGTTTGATTTAGAAGTTTTTATCAGAGTTTTGTTGAAGGAACGGAGATGCCTCATATTGTGATAGGGTGTTATGAGTGTAGAGAGCATTGGTGTGTTTTCAGGGTGATAAAGGACTTTATGTGCAATTGTGAGTTGGTAGTATTGTATGAGGTGGGGTAATTCCAGCCAACCTAGTTTTAAAAGATTCAAACAGTGGTGAGTTTTATATGGAGAGGCAGTGGCAAATCTGGCTATGTTGTTGTATGACATGGCTAGTTTCTTAAGGTTATACTTTGAAAGGTTAGTGTATATAGAAGAAGCATATAATAGGGTAGAGATTAAGTGGGTTCTAGCTATGATAGTTCTAGCTTCAGATGTTAAGAAAGATTTGATTCTATATAGAGATCCAAGTTTCCTGTTAGTTGATTTTATGGTGGAGTTGATATGAAAGTCAAATTTTAGTTGGTTGTCGATAGTAATACCCAATAGTTTAGTTGTTTGGTCTGGAGCAATAAGTGTGCCATTGTTAGATGTAAGTGTGAAGTCAATAGGGGGAGATAGGTGAGTGGGTGGAAAGATCAGTAGTTTGGTTTTCTTGGGGTTTAGGAGGAGGCAGTGGTTGGAGAACCATTGTTGATGGTGGTGAAGGTGTTTTGTGTTAGCAGGTGAAGTTCAGTCTGGGTTTTGGCGGAGCAAATGATGGTTGTGTCATCAGCATATTGAATACAAGTAGATAGAGGAGTGGCTAGATGCAGATCATTTATAAAAATGGAAAATAGAAGAGGACCTAGGATGGATCCTTGAGGGACTCCTATGGAGGTGGGGAGAAGATCAGAGAGATGGTTATCCCAGAGGACTGCCTGTTTGCGATTTTCAAGATAGGATGAAAACCAACTCAAGGCCTTGTTGTCAAGAGAGAGGGACTTTAAGCGGTGTAGTAGAAGTTGATGGTTAACCATGTCAAAGGCTGTTGACAGGTCTACAAAGAAAGCGGAGGAAGGAGTGTTATTGTTGCGATTTATGTTGATAGAGTCAATGAAGGATAGTAGGGCGGTGGTAGTACTATGGAATGGGCGAAACCCATGTTGACAGCTAGCTAGGAGATTGTTGCTTAATAGGTGATTTAGTAGCTGTTTGTGTACACATTTCTCCATTATTTTTGCAAGAGGAGATAGTAGTGCTATAGGGCGGAAATTAGAATACTCCAAAGAGTCACCTCCTTTGAAGAGTGGGATAATG
Source organism: Protopterus annectens (assembly GCF_019279795.1). Lineage (NCBI taxonomy): Eukaryota > Metazoa > Chordata > Ceratodontiformes > Protopteridae > Protopterus > Protopterus annectens. The sequence continues at coordinate 1,517,292,826 of NC_056726.1, read as the reverse complement.
TGTGAGATTTTCCAGGTTGAAGGGATAGTATATTCTTTTATAGTCCTGTTAATTAATAGAGAGATGGGATAAGCTATAGCCTTGGCACCTAGTTGGAGATACTCTGCAGGTAATTTGTCGGCTGAAGGGGTTGTTGGCTTGAGTTTTTGAAGTAGGGATAAAATGTAGGAAGTAGGTATGGGTTGGATGTTAAATGGGGTGGTGGTGTAGAGCTAGGCATAGATAGTTTAGAGGTATCAGGGCTTTGTTGGTTTGCTAGCTTTTGAATGGCTGAAGTGAAGAAGGTGTTGAAGGCATTAGCTATTTCTGTGGGGGAGTTGGAGTTGGAGTCTGATGGTTTTGGAGTGGCAGCTTTACCAGGGGATAAAAGAGTATTAATAGCGGTCCAAAATTTTTGTGGTTGATGGAGGGAAGATTGTTGTAATTGAGTGTAGTAGTTTCTTTTATCCTGAAGTATGGCTTGTTTTGTTATATTTCTTTTTTGTTTAAAAGAGAGATGATCAGTTAAATTTTTAGTGGTATGCCATTTTTTCCAAGCTTTGTTTCTATTAAGAATTAGTTGCCTAGTTTTGTTAGAGAGCCATTGTGCTGTCTTAGCTTTCATCTGAATGGAGCAAGGGAGCATGATGTTCTAGGATGGTGAGAAAGGTATTATTGAAGTGATTAACAGCTTCATCTATTGGGAGGGATTTTAGAGGTGACCAGTTAATTTGCATAAGTTCATTATGAAACAGGGTAGGGTCAAAATTCTTTTTGCAACGGGTTATTCGAACTTGAGCTGGGATAGATAAGCTGGTTTTATGCCTGATGATATAGGTTAGGGAGTGATCACTGAGATCATCTGGAAGAGTACCTGTTGTATATTGTAGTTGTGGACTATTTGTTAAGATCCAATCAAGTACAGTTTCGTTGTTACTCTGTTTGTTAGTTCTTGTAGGGATGTTTATGTGTTGAGTGAAGCCATGCAGATTAATAAAAGTAGGTGGATTATTATGTTCGCATAAGTTCCAATCAATATTTAGGTCTCCTAAGAGTATTGTTTCTTTTAATTTTAATTTTAATTTTAATTTCTTTTTAATTACTTTTTCCAGTCGTCGATATATTTTTTGGTTTTGATTAGTTGGGATAAAAATGTTGTATATGCAGCTGCCATTTTCTGATCTTTTATCACCGTTATGTAGCGCAAGCTTTTTAGGAGGCCATGGTGGTTAAGCGGTTAACATTGTCATCTCACAGCAAGAGGTTCTCCCATTCAATTCTCTGCTGGAGTGCTTTCTGTGTGGAGTTTGCATGTCCTCCCCATGGTTGAGTGATGTTTAAAGACATGCAGGTAGGTGAGTGCATGAATGGGTGTGCCTTTTTTGAAGTTTGGGAATCCGGCTGGCAACTCGGCACCGTAAAAATCCACTGCCAATCATTAATGGGCCAGAGTTCCACTGTGGTGACCCTAACCGGGAAATGCCGAAAGACTTTATGTAGCATGAGCTTTAAACTCCATTTCTAGTGCTTTTTGTATGGACATAGGGCAGTTGCACTTCTTTTTGTTTGCATGTTATCAAATTTTTTAATCTACGTGAAGGGGATTTTGTTTTTGATGTGTTGGGTTGATTGATTTCTCTTTGTCGGATTGTTTCTCAAAGGGGGTGAGTTGCCTCATTGTTTATTTTAAGTTTGGGATTCATTATTTTGTTTATAGTTTTATATTAGGTTTTATTTTTGTTGGCTTTCTACATTTTGATTATTGTTTATATGTTTTTTTTTTTTTTATTTTTATTTGGTGGGTGAGAGCAGTGTGCTAATTGAGCTGATTTCATATTACTTGAGCCCTACATTTTTAATCTTTGTTGATGTTTAATGTATTTCCCTCCATTTTGTTTTTTCTTCCACCATATCTGACAGTTGGGCTTGGTGTTGGCTTCATTTTGAGAGATATGTGGATTGTGGTGGAGACACGCCCACCAAGGCTCACATGTGAATGTTGCTTATTAAGGGTTACTTTTTATTAACTCTCCATCACTGGGGCTCACCGGCTCACCATTAATGTTGTTGATTCACTATTTTTTTACTTAGCCATATTGCACTTAGTTCTCTTTGGGGCTATTTTCCATAATTCATTTATAGGACTCTCCCCATTTGTTTTTTATTTCGTTTTGGATTGGTCTATTTTGTCGACCAGTCACTTAGGCAGAATGGTATTTTGAACCAATTAGAATAGCTGCTTTTTAGCAATGGTATCGGGTGATTGCTTTTTATATTTCTATCATTTTTTTTTAATGTTGGATTTACCATTTCTTACGATGCTTCTTTTGAAGTGCTTTGCCCATATTTTTTGATAGTTTATCCTCCAACTTAAGAGTGTCTTTCTACTGTTTGGTCAGATTATTTACTCCCATAGTGAAAATAAGACAGCAGTTTTCTCCATCTAGTGTAGCAGATTATTTAAACACACTTTTTTGAGCTGTTCTTAAGTTAATAAGCTTTTTTTGATTTGCAATCTTTTAATTAATATAAATAATAATAATAATAATAATAATAATTATATATAAATATAAATGAGATAACTTTAAACACAATTTCTCTACCATCACTGTATTAGCCATCTATATTCCTCCAGGAGATAAAATTTCCCTGCTCGAACACTTTCTCTCTTATCTCACCAAACACTATTCAAATGAAACAATTCTCCTTGGTGATGTTAATATAAATTGGCTAGGTCAAAATGACCCTAACTCTTCTTCTTGCATTAACCTACATGGGTTTACACAATTAGTAGCTGAACCTACCCACTACACTCACTCACAAATCCCTAGTACTCTAATTGACTGGATACTAGTATCTGACCCTTCCTCATATCGTAACCCAGAAACCCTACCCCCTACCAAATTCCCTTAGTGATCATTCTCCTATAAAAGTTATTAGATTTGCTCCCCACTTCACCAGAACACACAAATACATAACTTGTCATTTTATTTATTTATTTATTTTACATTTGTTGACCGGGCTAGTCTAGCTGGATATATTTCCATTTTCAGTAGAGGCCCGGGGAGAAAAGCTCCACACAGATATACAAAGTATAAAAATATTGTTACAAGGTAAGTAAAGGATTAATAAACAATAAAACAGATTTTTTTTCATTCTAGATATAAAGTAGCAATAGGCAGAATATTACTTAAGGAAGCTAAAAGCAGTTGTGGTACAGGACAGTAACGTACAATACTTCACATCAGGTACAAGGATTTAAACAATAGGTTAGAGTTTAGCTAGTGACAGTCTTATTTACAGATTAAGGAAGCAATACTTCACATAAGGTACAAGGATTTAAGCAATAGGTTAGAGTTTAACTAGTGATAGTCTTATTTACAAGACTAAGTGTTTAAAAGAGAGGAAGTTAGGTTAGAAGAGGAAGAAACAGGGGTGATGAGGGTGGTTAGTGAGGGTTACTACAAGGGCAAAGCCAGTGCTTTTGGAGGTGTTTTTTAAGTTCTAGTTTGAAAAGTGGCAAGGATGTTATTAGAGTTAGTTCATTGGGTAGCAGGTTCCATTTTTTTCCTGCTGTGTTGGTAAACAGAGAGTCATCAGCTGCATTATTAGACTTTGTTAAGCTAGCAAGGAGTTTGTTAGAAGAACATAGGGAGTTCAGATTATTGTATGTGACTAGGAGTTTTGAGAGTATAGGGGTATTATTGGTTTGGTGAAATATCTTGTGGGAAATTGTGAGTTGGGGGATTTTCAGATGGTTTTGGAATTCAAGCCAGTTGAGTTGCCTGAGATTAGAGCAGTGGTGGGTTCTAAAGTGATTGCCAGTAGTGAATCTGGCAATGTTATTATAGGAAGTTGCTAATTTCTTAAGGTTAGTTTTTTTAAGGTTGGCAAATATAGGTGAAGCATACAGAAGGGTTGAAATTAGATGGGAGTGAGCGATCTTGGCTCTAGCTGTTAAGGTTAAAAAAGGTTTTATTCTATATAAGGAACCTATTTTTTTGTTGACTATTTTAATGGTGTTGTTTATATGGTAATCAAATGAGAGATTATTGTCAATGGTAATTCCTAAAAGTTTAGTGGTAGAGTCTGGGAGAATAACAGTACCATTATTTGAAGAGATTGAGAAATCTAAGGGGGGGGGGGGCCTAGTAGTGGGTGTAAAGAGAAGGAGTTTAGTTTTTTTAGCATTAAGTAAGAGGCAACATTTGGTAAACCATGTTTCTATATGTTGAAAACATTTTGAGTAAGAGAATGTAGTTCAGATAGAGAGGTTGCTGAACAAATTAGTGTGGAGTCATCTGCATATTGAATACAGGTGGCTTCAGGGATTGCTACATGGAGATTATTAATAAATAGTGAGAAAAGAAGTGGTCCTAGAATGGAGCCCTGAGGGACCCCGATGGTGACAGGTAAAAAGGATGACATTTGATTTTCCCAGGGGACTGCTTGTTGTCTGTTGCTGAGATACGATGTAAACCACTTAATGGCCAGAGAGTCAAAGGAAAGAGATTCAAGAATATTGATTAAGCGGGTATGGTTAACCATGTCGAAAGCTTTAGAGAGGTCAATAAAGAGTGCAGGTTACAGGATGTTGTTGTTACGGTTTCTATTGATGGTATCTGTGAAGGATAGAAGGGCAGTAGTGGTACTATGTGATGGCCTAAAGCCATGTTGACAGTTTGCTATTAAGTTATGTAGAGAGAGATGATGTAGAAGTTGTTGGTGAATGCATTTTTCCATAATTTTAGCTAAGGGTGATAGGAGAGCAACTGGCCAATAGTTAGAGTAGTCATTAGAGTTTCCACCTTTATGTAAGGGGATAATGTGAGAGATTTTCCAAATATCTGGGATGGTTCCTTCTTGGATTGTTCTATTTATAAGGATAGATACAGGGTAGGCAATTACTTTGGCTGCTTTTTGGAGATATTGGGAAGGAAGATGGTCCGCAGATGGAGTACATGGCTTAAGTTTGTGAAGAAGTTTATAGATGAGAGAAGTAGAGATGGGTAGTAGTTTAAATTGAGAAAAAGAGTGTGTTAAGTTGCTGGGAAGGCTGGAGTTTTCAGAGATAAGATGACTAGCTAGAGATTGCATAGTCTCAGTGAAGAAAGAGTTAAAGGTATTGGCAGTTTGATGGGGAGTATTTGGATCTGCATCAAGTGGGGTGGGTGTTTGGGACTTCCCTGGGAAAAGGAGCTTATTAATGCAGGACCAGAACTTTTGAGGATTATTTTGATGAGTTTGTTGAAGTTTACAGTAATAATTTCTTTTATCTGTGAGTATTGCCTTTTTTGTGCTGTTTCTAAGCTGCCTAAATTGTAGAAGATCAGAACTATTTCTATGAGATCTCCATTTAGCCCAGACTTTGTTCCTAAGTAGAATTTGATTTCTAGTTTCATTAGAAAGCCATGGGGCTGGGTTAGACTTCATTCTAATGGCACGTTTGGGAGCATGCTTATCCAGGATAGAATGTTTGGGAGCATGCTTATCCAGGATAGAATGTTTGGGAGCATGCTTATCCAGGATAGATAAGAATAAAATGTTAAAATACTTTACAGCCTCTTCAAGTGGAAGGGATTTTAAAGGGTTCCAGTTACATGCTCTAAGCTCATTTTGGAATAATTCTGCCTTAAAGTGTTTGGTAGAGCGTTCTGTCCTAATGATGGGGAGGTTTGGAAAATCCTTCTTTTCTCTTGTGATGTATGTCAAGGAATGATCACTTAGATCATAGAGTTCCTACTTTGTAAGTTTGTTTCACTTTGTTTATGAGAATCCAGTCTACGGTACTCTCTTTCTTATTAGGTTTGTTAATTCTGGTTGTAGAGGTTATGGTTTGGGTAAAGCCATGGAGGTAGATATGAGAGGTAGGACTTTCAGCACTAACACTTTTCCAGTCCAAATTAAAGTCACCTGATATTATTGTTTTTTGGGGGTAGGTAGAAGACACCCAGCAGAGTAAATCCTCTATTGTAGTGATATTGTTTCCGGGTGGTATGTAAATGCAGATAATGTATAAAGATTTTTTGCATTGATTTGAAGCTTAGTAATGAGGACTTCTGCGTTGCGATCCTGGGTTGGATTAGATGGTAGGGTAGAGATATGAAGTCCATTTTTAAATTGAATTGCTACTCCACCACCTTTATGTTTTGTTCTGTCTTGCCTAACTATATTATAGCCCTGGGGAATAATTTAATTATCTTTGGTTTCTGGTTGCAACCAAGTCTCAGTAAGACAGAGAATATCAAAGGAGTGAATATCTAGGAGGGCATGAAGGTGAGCTATTTTATTATTGATGCTTTGGATATTAAGATGCCCTATTAGGAGAGAACTATTGAGTTTAGGGTGAGTTGTTTGGATTGTAGGGTTGATAGGGCCAGGGTTGGGGTGGACATCACCATCTTTTAAGGAGGGATTATTTAGTTTTGTTACTGAATAGTTGCCAAGGTAGGTAATGATTTTAATTTTTTTTTCTGAGTTTAGGTTATGTTTAATGTTGGAGAGTCTGTGGTATTTGGGTAGTAGGTAACTGGAAGTGGAAGTAATGTTAGAATGTCTATTGAAGGATATTTGTGTGTAGATTGCAGTTTGTTTGTGAGAATGGTTATGATGGAGATAGTGTCATTTTTCAAAGGAGGTAAGAAGGTAGGTTGAGATGAGGGTAGTTGAGAGTATAATTGTGAGTGTTAGCTTGGAAAGATTAGGGGGAGGCATTTTAGAGGAGATTATACAGTAAGAACTCAAGTATAGAGATGCAAGAGGAAGCAAGATGTGGAGGAGAGGAAGATAAAAGGATACAGGAAGAGGAGAGTGGGGGGACTATGTATACAAGTTGAGAGTAGGAGGAAAGATACCTTAGGAAGTGGCTAATTGTGTGTGATTATTAGAAAATGGGGTGTGGTGAATTATGTGGGATGAGGTGATGTATGGGATTGGTTGGGTGATAGTGAGGGTGTGGTTTAAAGAAGTATAAGTGTAGGAGTACTGGGGGTGGGTGGAAATTGGGGATAGGGTAGGGGAGCGGAGTGAGCCCGCAGGGCGAATGGAGTGGGTCACAGCTGAGAGAGGCTGAGAGGCAATCAGTTATGGAGAGAGACCAAGGTCTACAGGCATAGGAAGGGTAAGAGACAAACTGTTTCTAAGTAGCAGAGAAAACAGGTGAGCAGAGGTATAGCTATGCTGGAGAGACAGTTATATAAAACAGTTTAATAGCAGAGAGAGAGATATTTATAGAAAGTGCCAACTGCAGGAGAGGAGGTTTATACAGCTGGATAATAGAGAGGGCCAGTAGCAAAAGTAGTGATAGTCAAAGGTGTAAATTTATTAGGCTCCCAGACTAACCTAGGATAATTTCTTATTGAAGCAGTCGTGGGATAAGGAGTAAGTACATGAAAAGAGAGTACAAACACAGCTAGCAGAGTCTAGCTGGTCTATCGAGCTAGTTGGTTTCTACAGCCAGTGAGAGATGGTATTCGAAAACTTAAGATTTGATGCCGTCTATTGGATACAGTAGGGAAAGCATTAACTCCACTAGGATAGTAGGTGGAGGGGGGATAGGTTAACAAATGATGGTAGGGGGGTAGTTCCACGGGTGTGCTGGCCCTTACAAAATAGTTTAGAATTTAAATGCAGACACCAGAATTTAGAGTTATCACATTCACAAGGTTATAGATTAAATCATACATATACTGTGGGATAACACCTACACAGTAAGGCTGAAAGTGGAGGGTCCAGGTAGATCTTGAGGGGCTTCAAACTTGAGTTTTCCTACTATTCAGTAGGATATCATTAGCCTTACAGGGTTTCAAAATGGAGGGACTGGCTGTGTCTCCACACATGACTTAGAAGCAGAAAAATGAGACAGAAAGAAAATATTAAATACTTTGTAGCTACCTAGGTTACGTTTCATACAGGAGTGGAATGGGAAGTGTAGAGGAAGAGTGCTAGTCAGAAGCTGAGTGGAGTATATGATGCAGTGAGGTATTAGTTCAGAGTGCAAGAAGTAGGAAGGTTAATTAGCACAGGTATGCAGCTTATAAGATCAAATACATTTAAGTGTATGGCTCAGAGAAAAAAACAATGCATAAATATCTACAACAGAAGACAATGTGTGGTTACTAACTTTAACAGCATTAACTAATGAGGCTAAAGACTAACTAATTAGTTTAACCTGTTAAACAAACATGAAATTAAACCAAGTCATAGAACAGTACATACAGCCTATTACAGTCAAACCATAAATACAGTCATAAGCTATCCGACTTCTTCCCTGACAACTTTAAGACTCTTATCTCTAGAATTAACTGGAATCACCTTAATGAGCTTACTCTGGATGAAGCTGTCCAGTCATTTAAGTCTTTCTTAATATATTAAACTCTCTTGCTCCTCTCTGTACTCTTAGAATAAAATCTAAAATATCCCCATGGGTCTCTAAATCAACCCACACCCTAATGAGAAAAAGAGACAGGTTGTGGAAAACCTGGATTAGAAATAGACTCTCTTCTGACCTGCAAAGGTACAAAGAACTCAGGAACCTGACAAAAAAAATTGCAAAAGATAAAAAGTAATTCTGCCGTAACCCTCCAATAGCACTGAAATCAAACACCAATAAATTTTGGAACTCAGTCAACCAAATACTGCATCCTGGAAAGCCTACCTCCCCCAACCCGTATCCAAATAGGACACCTGAAGAAACTGCCACTGTATTTAACACCTTCTATATTGATATTGTATCAAAAATGATTTACACAAACCCTCCCCTAACTAATGTTTCAAATCTCTCTGACCCGCCTCCAAGTTCCAACTCCTCTAAATCCTTTTCTCTTCAGCCAGTATATACTACTTATATCAAACAACTACTCTTCAAATGAAACCCTTGTTCTACTTCTGCTGATAATATTCTTTCCTTTCTTCAGCTAGCAGCCGATGCTGTAGCCTTTCTTGTCTCCATCCTGATCAACTGCTAAAGTTCCATCCATCTGGAAAGAATTTTATACTTTACCTATCCACAAAGAAGAAAAATCCCAAGATATCTCTAATTTCAGACCTATAGCCATTCTGTCACCCCTCTCTAAACTACTTGAAAAATGCATACATAAGCAAATTCTGCAATATCTACTATAGGAAAACCTATTTACTCCTACTTAACATGGTTTCCACCCAAAACACAGTACACACACTGCCTTTATCTCCTTTGCAAACACTATTTCCCAGGCTTGTGATAACAACAAACTTGTCTCCTGTTTATTTCTAGACCTTTCTAAAGCCTGTCTCACAATCTCTACTCCTGTCTAAACTGACTAATCTAAATTCCCTCCCTGCTACTCTCTCTCTGATTGATTAAAATCAGTGAAATGGCTCTCTGCACGCTCCCCCTCACTCCCTGTAAAATAGGCATTCCCCCAAGGATCCATACTGGGTCAATTGTTATTTAATATTTTCACCAATCTACTCTGCACTTTTTGCACCCAGTCATCTATTGTACAATATGCAGATGTTTCCACTATGATCACTATCGCTGGTCTCATCTCTACTACTCAGGCAGCCTTTACATCAGTGGAAACCTGGCTCACCAACAACCAACTAATCCTGAATCTCAAAAAAACTAAACTCTTACTCTTTTTCCAAAAACACATAACCATCTCAAATCTTCTTTCACTATACTGTCTGTCAATAACACTCCAATAGTAAAAGAAAGTAGCACCAAACTCTTAGGAGTCACCATAGATGATCAACTTAAACTTGACTTGCACATCAACAACTGTATTAAAAAGGCCCATCAGAAACTAGGCCTTTTATATAGAAACAGAAAGATATGAAGTTGTTCTATCTCGCAGTTCATTCTTACTAATGGGTTCGGAGCTGATCCTTGGCTCCGACACAGCCAACTACAAAGCTCAAGGTCTCCAACCAGCTTGAGGCCTACTCTCTATCCCATGATGTTTTTGGTTATTCAGATTTGTTAGAGTCAATTGTTAGGGATTGTTAGGGTGTTATTTAGCCCTTTATGTTTTGCTTTTCTGTACCATTTAACTCCTTTGGTGTTGGTCTTTATACTGTATTATTGAGGCCTTTTCCTTTTGTTGCCTTTTTAAATTAGTATGGCTGATCATGATAAGGAGAAACACCTGAAATCAGGGTTTAAGAAATGCCCTAGATGTGGGCAGAAGATGTCTTTGACCGATGGTCATGTAAATTGTGTTTATTGCTTAGGTGAGGTGCATTTGCGGGAGAACTGGTCCATTTGCCATTCCTTCAATACCCATGTTTTGCACGAGAGGAAGAGGAAGTTAATTGACAGAGGATTGCTTAAATCCTCCTTTCTGGAAACCTTGGACAAAGATGGATATGACAAATCTTCAAAATCTTCTAAGTCTTTGAAATTGACATCCTTGGAGCCGAGACATTCTATATTGAAGCCATTTGAAAAACCTTTGATGTTGGCTCCACAGACCTCGGTGCTGGGTGTCATTACCTTTTGGAGCCATTCCCCAGTCTTGGAACTGGTCTCTGCGGTGTTAAAATCACCAATACTTTAATCAGTGGCTTCATCTATTCCGTCTTCTTTGCCCTCGAGAACCCTTTCAGATTTGGATGTGGATCAAGTAGTGCAGAAGTTGTTGCAGACATTGGCACTTGCCAGATTGTTATTGGCTTTGACCCAAGGGGCTTCGGAACCGAGTAAAGTACTTCCTTCTACTTCTGTTCCTCCTCCGATCCAACCCAGGTCTTCAGAGCCGGAGGAATTGAACTGATGATTGTGGAGCCTTCAGAGCCAATGCCTGTTCCAGTGACATCGGTGCTGATTACTTGAACTTCCTCGGTGCCTGTCGAGGAGTTTAGGAGCCTACACTCATTGATCGGGTCCAGGGAGGATAGTCGAACTGATCTTTTGGTTCCAACTCTGCTTCTCTGGGCTTCGGTGTGAATAAGTTCAGCTCCTACCTCAGGATTGGAGCTCGCTGTTTCAGTGCTGAGAGAATCCTCAGTTTCTTCAGATCCTGGGGTTTCTTCACACTGGAGCAGAGGTGCCTTTGATGCTATGAGGAGAGTAATGTCCCCTAGGACATCCACAACTTCAGGACCAGTGACCTCCTGTAAAGTGCCTCTGTCTTCTTCTGCTTCACAGATCCCACTAAAGCGTAGAAACTCGGAGCCTCAAGAAGCAGCCCCATTGGGTGGACCCTGCTCTTCTGAGACCTCACCAGAAGCTCCCACTGATGAGGGTCCCAGGAAGAGATTATGCAAGAGGAAGCATGTGGACTCCCCACAGGAATCCATCACCTCAGACACTGACTTAGATGAATTAGAAGAGTCCCCACGGTCCCCCTCAGAGAATATCTCATTTGCAGATATCATGGAAATCCTTAAACAGAGAGGTGGCTGGCAGTCCATCAACCCTAGTGACGATGAGGCAGTTCTCCTGAAGGCTTTTGAGTCTCAACCCTCCACCTCTTGGGTGTCTCCACCCTTCGATGAACTTATGGAGCTGGTCTCATGAAGGGTGTGGGAGTCTCCAGACACCATGAAGCCTGTCCCTGGGAGGCCTAATACATTTATAACCTCTCCTCATGACAAGATCTTTCTCACTAAGGGAGTGCCTGTTGATGCTATGGTGGTGGTGGCAGACACCAAGAAAGAGATGGCGGAAACCTCTTCATCTGTCCATCCTAATAATAGGGATTCTAGGATCATGGATAGATACAGAAAGCACATGTTTAGTTCAGCGACCTTTGCCATGTGATCACTGACCTACCTTACACATTTTATGAGATTACAAAGGGATCTCCTAAAAGAGCTTGGAGATACTCTACAGGGTGCGGTAGCTGAGAGAGTGTCAGAGAAGGTTGCTTCCCAGCTTGCTACTCTTAATTCCATGGCAAACTCTTCTACGCATCTGATCTCCTATGCAGCTGATGGAATGAGTAGGACATCGGGGACAGAAATCGCTCTTAGGAGACATTCCTGGATGTGCTTGTGTTCCTTTGCAGAGCTCTTTAATTCATCCTTTGTTAACAGCGGGGACAGGAATCACTCTTAGGAGACATTCCTGGATGTGCTTATGTTCCTTTGCAGAGGCCTTTAATTCATCCTTTGTTAACACCCGTTGTGATGGCTCATCTCTTTTTGGGTCCAAAGAAAAGGAAACTCTTACCAGATGTGAGCAGGAAGGAAAGACTGTGTCAGAGTCCATTTTTCCACCCCTACTAGATCCTACTCCAAAGGTCAGAGGAGGGAAAATGTGGTTCCATAAAGCCCAAGGAGCCTTTCAGGACACATGTGGTGAACCCCCTTCTAGGGGCAGAGGAGGGGGCAATAATGGAAGATGCCACCCACACAGCAGAGGAGGCCTGCAAAATCAGGGTGACAGATATCAGTTCTTTGGGAAGCCCTATCAGCACTCCTGAAAGGAGGCCCGACTGTCCTACTCTGGAGGCAGTCGGGGGTTGCTTATCTTTGTACCCAGGTGCCTGGCTAAAAATCACAAAAGATAGCTGGGTACCAAAGCATCATATCCAGAGGATACGTTATTACCTTCCCCACCCACCCCCTGTAATAACAAAAATCCCGGACGTTCCACCCAGTTACAGGGAACAAGCAACCATAGAGATTCAAAGGTTGTTAGAAAAAAGAGTCATCCAACCGGTCCCTGCAGACCAGACAGGATCCAGAACTTACTCAAGGTTCTTTTTAGTTCCAAAGAAAACAGGGGACTGGAGACCTACATTGGATCTCAACAGATTAAACAGGTCTGTCAAAAAAGAGAAGTTCCGAATGGTCACAATTCAGTTGATACTTCCTTTCCTAGGAAAAGACATTTGGATGTGGCCTATAGATCTCCAGGATGTGTACTACCACATAAAAATGGCCAGACCATCCATAGATCATCTGCGCTTTTGGCTGGGAGCCAGTCACTACTGGTTTCAAGCCCTGCCTTTTGGTCTCACTACAGCCCCCAGAGTGCTTACCAATTGCATGGCAGTGGTCACGGCTCACCTGAGGCATTTGAGATTCCAGGTGTTTCCATACATAGACAACTGGCTCCTCATCGCCACCACCAGGCATTAGCTCATACAAGCCAGGGACACCACTTTAAGCCTGTGCAGCCAATTGGGGATTACCATAAACTCAGAAAAATATGCCTTGTCACCATCGCAACAAATTGTTTTTATGGGAGCAGATTTGGACATCACCACCACCACACTAAAACATCCTTCAGAAAGGATGTCTGTACTTGGACAACAGGTTCTAAAACTTCTATTGAGAGACAAGGTACCAGCCTCAAAGGTGCTCAAATTGTTGGAGACAATGGCATCTGCTATCATAGCAATTTCCTTGGGGTGTATTCACATGTGTATTCTTCAATGGCTCCTGTTCATGCAATGGTACTATCAAGAACTTCCAATGTCACATCTGATTGCTCTAACAAACTTCTGCAAAATGGATCTTCAGTGGTGGTTGCATCTCATCAAGTAACGATAGGTCGTCCTTTTGTCCTACCCACCCCAATGGCCACTGTGACCCACAGATGCTTCCCTGATCAGGTGGGGTGACATTATCAGGGAAGAACAGCCCAAGGCACATGGAACAAACTAGAGACTCATCTGCATATCAATGTCCTGGAGATGAGAGCAGTACTTTTGGCATTGCAGAACTTTCAGGACTCCCTTCCTCTGGGAACAATTGTGATTCAGGCAGACAACATGTCTGTAGTCTGGTACATAAACAAACAAGAAGGAACCAGGTCTTATCCCCTGTGTCAAGAGACCCTGAGAATATGGCAGTGGGCTACCTCCACCCAGCGCTTTCTGATAGCAATGCACATACTGGGGAAATCCAATGTGATAGCAGACAAACTGAGCAGGGCAGTTTTATTGCCACATGAGTGGTGCCTCAAGGAAGAGATAGTGGAAAGGATATTCCACAGATGGGGCCAGCCTTGCTGCGATCTCTTTGCATTACCCATGAATACAAAATGTAGCAGCTACTTTGCTCTAATCCACCTCCGGGAGATGCTCCAAGGGATGCCATCGTACATGATTGGCCCCCAGGTCTGCTAATGCCTTCCCACCAATTCCTCTGATACCCAAAGTATTACAGAAAGCCAATGCCTTGGGAAGGACCATCATTCTAATAGTCCCGTACTGACCTCGTCAGATTTGGTTCTCCTTCCTTCAACCTCATCTTTTGGAAGAACCTTGGATCCTGGACCCAGTACCAGACCTCCTGATTCACTCATCAGGGGCTCTTCATCCTTCTCTTCAGTCCCTCAAATTGACAGCTTGTCTGCTCCAATTCCCAATATAGCCAGTTTCCATAACCTCTCAACTTATGCACAGCATATCTCAGTATTTTCTCATAAATCGTCCACTAGAAAATTGTACCTCAGCAAATGGAAGAGATTTTCTATATGGGCTTCTCAGAACACTATCGACCCTTACCTAGCCCCGATTTCCTCTATTCTGGAATTTTTTACTCTGCGTTTCAACAAAGGAGCTGCTGCAGCCACCATTCGCATTCAGCTTGCAGCAATCTCTAATTTTCACCTTGGCAGTGATTGATCTAATGTAATGTCACCCAAGCTATCCAAAGCCTTTCTTAAGGGGACCATACAACTGAGCCCACCCATTAAATCCCCTTATACAACTTGGAATTTGAATTTTATGTTTTCACACATTATTCGTCCACCATTTGAACCAGCTCCTTCCTGTAAATTGAAGTATTTATCTTGGAAAACCATTTTCTTAGTAGCTATCGCATCTGCTCAGAGAGTTTCAGAATTGCAGGCCCTTGTCTATTAAACCCCCTTATTTGATTTTTCATTCTGATAGATTTTCCCTATGAAAGAATCCCTCATTCTTGCCTAAAGTTTGTTCTAAAGCTAATTTTAACCAAACGATAGAATTACCATTTTTTCCCCAATCATAGGAATAAGTTGGAGTATATGCTGCATAAACTTGATGTTCACAGGCAACTTTGATTCTATCTGGATAGAACCAAAGAATTTAGAAAATATGAACAGCTCTTTGTTTCTTTTTCAGAGTCCAAGAATGGGGGACCTGTGGCTAAAACCACCCTGTCGAAATGGCTATTAGATTGCATCTCCTTTACTTATTCATCAGTGCAGGCTCCACTGCAACACAAAATAAAGGTCTATTCTACTAGAGCTGTTTCCACTTCTTCAGCATTTACTGCCAGGTTACCAATAGATACAATTTGTGCAGCAGCCACTTGGTCAAGGCCTTATACTTTTATCAGTCTTTATAAAGTAGATAGGGCCTCCAGGGACAGGGCTTCTTTTGGTTCCACTGTCCTTAGGAATATACTCCCTTGAGCCACAAGAGAAAGATGGTGCTTGGAATGCTACCCATTAGTAAGAATGAACAGCGAGGTAGAACAACTTCACATAAAGAAGTTACGTACTCACCATAACGTTCCATGTGAGCTGTTCATCTCACCTTCATTCTGACGTCTCACCCGCCTACCCCCTCCAGGTTTTCTCAAGGACTGCAA
This sequence comes from Protopterus annectens, assembly GCF_019279795.1. Taxonomy (NCBI): domain Eukaryota; kingdom Metazoa; phylum Chordata; order Ceratodontiformes; family Protopteridae; genus Protopterus; species Protopterus annectens. The sequence continues at coordinate 1,517,277,334 of NC_056726.1, read as the reverse complement.
ATTATGATTTGTCATGGTTTGTTTGTCTTTTTTCCATTGTTTCCTTATCTTAAGATATCAGTAATGGAATATGGTATACTGGGGCAGCAAACAAGATCGGAGGTAACACAGGGTGCATCCTGGGATATGAAGCTGGCCTCGAGATGGATGGAGACCTCGAGCTTTGCATTTGGCTGAGTCAGAGCTGAGGATCGGCTCTGAACCCATTAGTAAGAATGAAGGTGAGATGAACAACTCACATGTTATGATGAGTACATAACTTTTTTTTCTCAGCCCTCTTGCTAAAGTAACCCTATTTTATACCTATCTACTAACCAGTCTCTCATATGGTTCTCAAATACTCACTAACCTTAATGCCGCACTCCTAGCAAAACTTAACCTATAACAAGGCAGACAGATTCTCTGCTCAACATACTTATAAAACCCATCACTGTGTCTCACTAAAACACTTAAACTGTCTGGAAGTACCTAACCTGCTTCTTCTCTCTCAGCTTCAGATTATGCTTTCAATACTATAACAATCGTTCTATTGTAGTAACCTATCCTCATTATTATCCCACTAATCTCCAACTAGATCACTTCGCAGCTCCGACCAAGACCTTTTACTTATCTATGAACCTAGGACTAAAAATGGACGCCACATATATAGCTACCATCCTACCATCTCTTGGAACAAGCTTCTACTACAAGTTTGATTACTAAATCAACCAAAACAATTCAAAGCAGATGCTAAAGAACACTGAAAAACTCTATGGTCCTGCCTCTATACTCACCCATCATAAACTGTCCTGCATTCCTAAACCACTCTCTAATTGACTACTAACCTTAACTCTTATCTTCCACATTCTTATGGTTTATGTCACTTCTCCTCATGGCCTTGTCACCCCCCCCTCTTCCAAACCTGATTTCCTAAGCCTCAGCTTAACTTTTTCCCTTCCTATATATATCCTACCAAACCATTGCCTGACATGTTACTAAAACTCCTACTGTACTAATACAATAAGACTATACTGTATGAATATGTCTCATCCACATAGCTGACTTTTAATGATGACTAGTAAATATTTGCTTGCTTGTTATTACTGTTGTTAACACTTGTTAAATAATTGACTCTATCATCCTTTTTGGAACATAGGCTTCTGATATTCTTTATATTGTATTGTATAATGTTTTTTGGGGGGCTTTTCCCCCAGGCCTCCACTAAAAAAGGGCTATTTTAGCTCAGTTAGACTACTCCTGGTCAACAAATATAAAATAAAATAAATTATTTAAATAACTCAATGAGCATATTTAACATACAATTTGAGACATTATAATAAATATCTTTTTTATTGGAGTTGATTATAAGGGTAAGGTGAATGGAAGCATGTTGAACATTTTAGACTAAGCTGGGGAATTTTAATACTCAGAAATATGATCTATATATAAATATAAATAAGATATATAAGGGTCTCTTTAATTACGCTATTGATGCCACTAAGTATATTTAGGACAGTAGTTTACCCGCTTGCATTATGTTTTCTGAAAACGTTGACACCTTACTTATGACTGATTAAGCTCTTCTTATGCCTCCAATCAGTAACTGTACCATTTTAAGCCTATTGTATTTGTTATTTTAGATCTTTGATCAATGAAATGTTAAGATATATTCTTTCCTGGATTGTGGTGTAAAAGCTTTTTGGTTTGCAGATAAATATTTGAAAGATAACACTTTGTTTTTTATAATGAACTGCACTTTATCTTTAGCAGGTTCATTTTATATTAAACAAGTTTTGAAATAAGATTTTTTTAGAGATTTGAATCTTGATTCTCTGTGAAGTTTTTTAAGAGGGTATGTGGTTTAATGTTGAAAGATTGATATTTTTGGACTACATTTGGTGCTTTTTTAGCTATTTTGGACCAATTATTAAGTTTTTTTTTATCATGACATTAGAGATATTGGAGGGAAAATGGAGAGCAGATGTGTACGCTTTAATATGGTTAAGACAGGCTATTTTGACATGAAAATATAGAAAAAGGGAAATGATATAGGTTTAGAGTTATATACTAGGCCAATGACCACCACGGCCTTTATAAGCATAGCCATGCAATCCAACTGAATTATGTCCCTATGTATCAGGTATTTATTAGGAGGGAGTGTGTTAGTTAGGAAGTTATTAGGAGGGGGTAAGTTAATTAGGATGTTTCTAAAGGTTACCTGCTGGATGAATGTTAGCTTGGGTATTACTGTCTGCCTCTGTCTATCAGAGACATGGGGCCAGACCCAAAGTCATTTTTCAATTTCCCATCTATTGATCAAGGTTGTGCCTAAATAGGGTTAGGAATGGAATCTGCTTGACATTGTTTATATCACAAGCAAAATGTAAATCTTTTGAACTAGTGTTTCTGATGCTGTTCATTTTGTGGATGTGCAAAAGGTCCATCAGACCTGGAGCCGAGGATGTCTTGTGTACCAGGCATAGGTCTCCTCTCAGTAAACAGTAGGAGATGGAGTATAGCGATAAGGCTGCAAGGCAATCTGTATAGGACAATGTGCTTGTAGCATGGATTCTCCTGGTAAGGAACCTTTGTGGATCTAACACTCCCACCACACACCCACATTGTGTGTAATAAATAGAAGAACAGTAAGTAACACAGATACATTGATGAAACACAGTGCTCATCTGCCAATAAATCCACAAAGAAAACCTAAGTCTTCAGAGTCGTTAAGGTATCTCTAACTTCTACTTTAAAAGAATGAAAAGAATCACTTTTTGACGGCTGCAACATGTCCTTATAAGGATGCAGTTCCATTTCAGTAACCTTCTTCCTATAATTGAATAAATCCTTGGAACTACCACATCCTTTCTTTACTTGTAACATAGCCATACAATGCTATAATTCTAATATATGCCTGATTATGCAATCTGAGGTCTATAATATAGCAATAATGCATGCCTGGGTGTGGGTAATGCTGGATTTACCCACGATTGGTGTGGTTTGGTTACAAGGGCGAAGCCTGAGTGGCCAAACAAAGCCATCCATGGGTAAATCCAGCATTACCCATACCCAGAAGTGGGTTATTGTTATTATACAATGACATTATTTAAGAAAAAAATAAAATTACTTTTCTTAAATAATGGCATTGTATAATGCCTCTTTGCTGCCCTTCTGCAGCTGTCTGGTATACTGCGGCAGTTCTGATGTACTGCGCATCCGTAAGCCTACGCAGTACATCAGAGCTGTGGGCAAAAGCAACGGAGAAAGCAAGATCTCCATTGCTTTTTACAAACTGTTTCGCTATGTTAAATGGGTTTAACATAGCTAGACAGCTTTAAAAAAAGCAAGGGAGAATCTCCGTTGCTTTTTTAAAAGCTGTCTCGCTAGGTAAAACTCGCTAAACATAGCGAGACAGTGTGAAGCAATGGAAATCTTGCGTTCTCCGTTGCTGTAAAAAAAAAGAGTTATAGTAATGAAAAAAGTCCGGGCAACCGGACCTTTTTCCATCACTATAACTCTGATTTACAATGTGCACGCTGACCAATCAACATGCACATTTTTGAATATTAATGGGGGGGTCATTGTATAATAGTTAATATTCCCATCATTATCGTTGCGTTCAATATTTCACTCACTTTCTACAAACTACAACTATGCCTGAACATAGTTCCATTCCTAGGTTCCATATTGTATCTCCTCCCCAATGTTTCTTTGTTTGTAATCTCTCTCTTGTGTCAAAAATTTTACATCTTCCAATATTATTACATCACTATCACACTTACTACACCAATTTAGGATGTCTATTCTTCTACTTATATTTTTAAAACTGTTTACATTTCCTGAAAGCACTTGAATGTTGTCATTATATCTGTGTTGTAGCTTAACTGATCTTATGCAAATCTGAAGTATTTATCTCATTTCCATTGGCACATGCCCTTTCCTTTTCTCTGTTACACGTATCCCTTTAAACTTTCTTTTTCTGTCTCTTAATCTTTTGCCAGTAGAGTTCTTTTTACCTTTCATTATTTTCCAGTTTATATCTCCCTCTTCACTTATTTCAGAACCTTCTTTCTATATTGACTTCTGTTTTATTTTTCACTTTATCCTTCCCTTTAGTTTACCCTGATCTTGCTTCCTTACTTCCTCTTTATCTTTTATTGAGAATGTTTCTTCTCTTTGTATACTGTCCTCAGTTTTGTTTTGTTCTTCATCTTTTTACTCTAGATTACACTCCATCCATAAATGTCCTATTCTATTTATAACATTTCAATTCACACTTTTTTGCATCATGACCTGCCCCCCCCCCCCCCCGAGTATAACATTTGCTGTTATCACAGCTACTTATGAAATGAAATGATCATCATCTCCACAGGAAAAAAAAAACATGTTTTCAGTTGTCCCAAATATTTTACAATATTCCTTTTTCCCTCTACATTTATCATACTATGTATATGAACATTTGTTTTCTACATTTTCAGTACAATATGACAGGCCCATCAACCAGTCCATAATCCTTTGTTATCATACACTTTGCTAATGTCTATATCTTTTTTACAGTTGACTTAAATGTCTCTTTAAAGTTGTTTTTCAACTTCAGTTTGAAAATAAGCGTGCATTTTTTGTTCTTTAACCATTTAAGAATTACATGGATTACAGTTCTTCTTATTCTAATACTCCTCAGAAAAGCTTTCCAGAACATAACTAGTTTTAAAAATAATGTCTGAAAAATGTCTCTTTATGGAAAAGAATAAAAGCTCTTACCTCATGAGCCCCCACTCCCAGTGGGACTGTTAAATTATCCCAAATGCCATACCTAAAAGCTCTTACCTCATGAGCCCCCACTCCCAGTGGGACTGCTAAATTATCCCAAATGCCATACCTGCCCATTTCTTTTTCTTCTTTGTTCTGAATTGTCACCATAAATTTCCTTTGACTGTTGATATTTCCTTTTTTCCGTTCAGCTGTTATTGCTTTCTCTGCAGTTTCCTTAACAGTCTCGGCATATGATTTAATTATCTGGCACCCTTCTTTTAAAATGGTTTCTGATTCTTCCAAATGGATTTTTTTTTTCATAATTTCAACTCATGAAACATCCTTTCCACTCTCCAGTTCACTGTGTAAAAACAATTCACCCAAAATATCATCCTGCAACCATCTTGACTCTCGCCATTGCTTTCAATGTTTGCTTCTGATGAAACAAACAGATTTTGCTGAAACAGATCCTCAAAATCCTTTAGAGCCTCAAACATTGTGCCGCACTTCACCTCTGTGCTTTCTGCCATCTTGGATCTGAGTCTTATTCTACCAACTGCTACTGTGCTAAGAAAAGAATATCTCCTAATGAGTAGTGATTTTTTATTGATTATAACAAATTATGTACACTATTTACATTATATACAATATATGCATTATTTACAATTGCTTACATCTGATATTCCAACATCATATAGCTTTGGATATTTCAGTTGCTTCTTCCTCACTTTTTCCCACAACCAGAAACGCATATTTTTCATGATTTCAGGCAATACTCATTTCCCATTATACTTTATTTCATTTATTTTTTATTCCACATGACACATAAAACATAGAATAGCTTGTTATCAATTTATTTCCTTTCCTTTGTTTTTGTTACCACGGTATCCATCATGCCCTATCATGTTCATGCTTATAGCTTTCACAATTTTATAATCATTCAATGCATTAATGTCATATAATTTTCCCACAATTCTCTCACTCTTGTATACGTCAAGTAAACATGTGCCATTGTCTCAGTGTCTCCACAATGGTTACATACCCTCTCCTGGATCTTTTTACAGGGCAGATTTGCTTTAACAGGCAGCTTACGTATCATAAAGCTCGGCATGAAGTCTTACATTCATGCAGGTTTTTGCTCCGTATAAGCCTTATTTTAATTGCCTTTCTGTTTTCATTCTCCAAGTTTTTTCAAGAATAAAAATAATAACATTCCGTCATTACATTTTCATACCAATCTTTTCTGTTCTTTTGTACATTTCCTATTTTTAATTTGCATAATAATACCTTGTTTTGATATTCTTTAATCTCATTACTAACATTGTTCTTCCATCTTTTCCATATCTTAAACTTTCCCAAACATCTTTAGAGTTAATTTCCATTAAATCATTTATGATACTCCTGTCTTCTTCTTTTATTCCCTACAACACTTTATACAAATTCAGTAAAGCTGCATGAACTATTGAATTTATTTCTCCTTCTTCTTCACATACAGGACTCCTCTCCTCACAGCATTTAGTCTTGAACGCCATATGAATTAAGTATAATTGATAGCAATTCTTTTTCATACTTAGATGGAATCATGTATACACTTGCTAAATAGGCAATCTTACCTTTCAACACAGAGTATATTAAGTACACCTTTTATTATATGATAATCTACATAAACTCCAAAATATACATATTTCTTTCAGCTTTTGAATCAATCTTTGCCATTGTGTTTCCTTATTCATATTGACCACAAATGTTATGCCTAGAATATCCACTTCTTCATCATTAAACAGAATACGCTCTAATTCCTCCAAAAAGCCCCTTCCTTTACTTTTATCCTTATTAATACTTAGACCGATCATATTCAAATTCTTATTTAGTTTCATAATTCCTTGTTCCATCCATTTCCTGTTGTTAATAATTAGCATAAGTAAAAATAACTGGAACACATATTCCCTCTACCATCCTATAACTTGCCATTTCAACTCTCTGTTCATTGCATTTACAATAACATTCATGACTAATGCAAATAAGATACTGCTTGCAGGACAGCCTTGTCGTATCCAACATTCTGTTCTTATTTCTTTACTTCATAGGTTCATAGATTAGTACTAAGCTAACTGCCGTTGCGAGCCATTTTAAGCCTAGCCAATTATCCCTTGTAAGACTCAAATCCTGCACCTTGTGTTTGTAAGGCAAACAACTTAACCATTAGGCCATCCTCCCAACCATCCATTTAAGATTATTTTTATAATATTATTCTGATATATTGATATTATAATTTTTATTATTTTATCACTTACATTATAATCCCTTAATATACTCAACAATGTCTCATCTTGTATTTTTTCAAATGCTTTATTCATGTCTCCGATTCCAACCAATATTTTAGTTTCCACTTTTTATTTATAATATCTGTTACCTCTCTTAATATCCACAGTAAATCTTGACTTCCCTTACCTTTTTTCCCCCAAAAATCATAGGCTCCATCAACCTCTCCACACCTTTCCATATTCTTTTCTCTGTTATTCTCATAAATATTTTGTAATCAGCATTATTTAGTACTTCACATCCATTTCTGTTTCACTCTATTAAGAGGAACAGGAAAATAACAACGTGAATCAACATTTATTCTTAATTGCTGACACTACGAAGTGCAAGCAGGAAGTCACATTTTCTTATGCTTCCAATGCACACATGTATTGTACAAGACTAAGCACTTCTTGCTGCTGGTGTTTTGTTTTATTGTGCAGGTGTAATACATTCACCTGTATTACCCCTCTAACATAATGAGATACCCTTAATTACCTTTTTTTAATACTAACCTCCCTCCTTTGTAGAATGCTGGTACATAGCCGAAATACACATGTCAAAATGGGATTCTTCTTTACGGCATGTACGATTTTGTATTTTCAAACATTCAGTGGCAGTTGAAAGATAACAGCTGCATACCATACAGATTTATAGGCTTTGACAAGTGATAACCTATTTTTCAGTTCGATATTAGCAGTTTTGCCTAGAAAAGTTATCTCATTAACACAATATAAACCCAATACTGAATAACTGTGCACTAATATTACAACATTCCAATTTACTTCAATGCAGTGAAACAACGAGCACTGCCAAGTAATTAAAAAATAAATCATCATTTATGCCATTCCAGTAAATAAAATGCTGTGAAATTAGAGTACTGAGTAATAAAACAATATAATTTAGCCATGCAATGAATGTAAACACATCGAACAATGAATCACGACAACTAGAAGATGAAATGCACATGTTTTTAGGTTCTTGTACTTCTTATTGGCAAGCAACAGTCTTAATATTTAGCAGTCAGTATTAGTAGCCAGTATAAAATCGGCTATTACTCGGATATTCAATTGCTTTCAAATACGTTGCAAATGAAGCACGGCCTGTAAGAGGCTAACTGCACATTTCTTTACACACTTGTATTAAATAGTATCAAAGTTTGGGTGGTCAGCAGTAAAAGACATGGCAAGAGGAAAACAGTACCATACTACGGCTGTAGAATTCAGGTTGCATGATAATGTACAATTTTCTTCTGAAAGAAAAACTAAAACATTTTAAGACATTCACTTTAACATAAATAGAATTTTGCTGATAACAACATCTGTGTAACACCAGAAAGCATTCAAAGCTACTAAAAAAAGAAGCACCAGAGAAAAATGTCAGCAAGTGGTACACAATTTTTTACAGGTTATATAGCACTCATTTGAAGTGTTGCCCCGATAACTAAGTACCCCTCTTACTAACCACTCATTCAATACTTCTGCAAAATATACTTTTTGCCATTTTTTCATATTATAATACATATAATATTCAATTCCATCTGTACCTGTAGCTTTCTCCATATCTATATATTTTATTATTTCATCGAACTCTTCTATGCTTATATTTTTCCATAATCTCATTCTCTATTTAATTAACTTCTTTACCTCCTATATTTGCCTCTCTGTTGTCTCTATCTTTGTAAATGTATTTTTAATATACTGCTGTATTACTTCAAACATTTTTTCTTGCATGTTCACTTTTTATCCTTCATTATTTTCCAATTCTTATACTACTCTTTCATTTTCTCTCACCATTTTACTCAAATACTGAGCAACTTCTTCACTTTTTCCTTGTAAAAAGTACCTTTGCCTAGATGTTTTTTATCCTTTCTTGGTTCATTTCATATATTTCCCTATCCTTTCCATAAACATTTTTATTATTACTTAACATGTCTTGAAATACTGTCTGACTTAGCAGCCTATATTTCTTCTTTTCTTTCTTTCTTTTCATTGTCTGGCATTCTAAAAAAACACTTTTATATTTTTCTTTAAAACTGAACCACCAATCAATCCGATTTTCATAAAATATTCTCATTTCTACATGATCTTCCCATAATCTGTCCAATTCCTTTCTTTCCTCCTCATCTAAATCTTTTTCATTCAGTCTTTTGATACCTTTACCTATCCTTACCCATATAGCCAAATGATCTGAGAACCCTGTTTTCTTTATTCCTTCTTTTATAATTTTTAAAGTACCATATATTATAAAATAGTCAGTCTCGTTTTCTATCTCATCCCTATTATAAATCCAGTGTATATTATCCCATATATACAGCTTTCCACTTTTCATTTTTTGTGTCTTTCGGCTTTTCCCGATTAGGGGTCACCACAGTGGAACTCCGGTCCGCTAATGACTGGCAGTTGATTTTTACATACCGGCTTGCCAGGCCTGATGCACAACCTTCAATGAAGGTACGCCCATTCATGCATATCTCCACGCAGAAGACGCTCTAGCTGAGAATCGAACCGGACAGCGTCTTACTGTGAGGCGACAACGCTACCGCAGCACCACCACCGCGGGTACTTTTCATTATTTCATGTACTATGTTAAGATCATTCCCTTCTTTCTTTTCCTTAAATCATAATTAAAATCTCCTACTAATATTATTTCCACATGTTTAAACAGTTTCTCTCTTCCTTTTCTGTGACATATAAATATATTAAAATGATTCTCTATACATCTGTCTTATGTCTTTCCCCATTTTCCATACGATACTCCCAGGCCGCACATTTTCTATCCGATTCTTTTCTTCTTCCATCAAGATTCTTGTATTTTCTAAAATAATTACATGCATATAGAGCGATATACACCACTCCACAACACTTAACCTTCGTTTAACATTTTTTATACTAGTGACATTTATTGATAAGGCTCTCAGGTTCTTCCAGATTTGTTATTTTCTATCTCAACCCTTATCTTTTTTATTTCTTTCATAATCACATTTTTAAATTTTCTTTTCCTCTCTCACCCTTCTCCCTATTGAATGTTTTTTAATTTCTTACTATTTTCCAACTAGTATCTTCCTCTTCACTTGTTTCCAGTACTAATTGCTCACCTTCAATGTTTTTATTTTCTTTACCTATCACATTCCTATCTTCTTCTTTTACAATATTTTGTTTATCATGTTCATTCTCTGCATTATTTTTGTATCATGCACGTGTTCTTGCATTTGTTCTTCTTGCTCAACATGTAAGTGTTCATCACAGTTAATTGAATCATTTCCAATTTTCCCACATTTTTACACATCAGTTTACATTTCTTTGCTTCATGTCCCCAATTTCCCACAAACAAAACATTTTCTTTTATCACAATTACTTATTAAATTATGATTCTCCCCCAGAATTGCAGTTTTGGCTATCCCTTTCATTATGCACATCCTCTATTTCTTTCAGCAATTATTTCACTCGGAATATGCACAATGTTATTTTCCATTTTCAAAATTATCTCACAATCCAATCCCCCAGTCCATAGACCTCTGCCATCATATACGTCCGTAATGTTCAACACTTTATTTTACAAACAGTGTTTAAATAGTCTTGGAATGTTTCCTTATCTACTTCAGTTTGAAATTGTATAGCAATCCCCTTTTTTTCTCTATAAAATGTCTGCAGCACATAAGAGTTCCATGTACTACAGTCTTTCTTTTTTTCAAATTTCTCTAAAAAACATTCCATGAATTGTCCGGTCTCAAATATGTCACAGTAAGTCTCTCTATTAATATGGATGAAAGCTCTTACCTCTTTGGCTGATATTCCAATGGGTGAAATAAATGTCCCCAAATCTTATACCTTTCTAGTTCTTTTTCTTTCTTACCACTAAGCTGTACAATGAACTTCTTCTTCAGGATCTCTGTTCCTCCTTCTCTTAACTGCATTTTTCCTTCTTTCACGATCAATGCATATGACTTTCTGCCTTCTGAAATTTCTCTCACCTCCTCTTTCTGAATCATGTCCATAATGTCATCCCATGATGACACTGCTTCAGTCTCTCGTTCACTTTGCATAACCATTTCTTTCAGGTAATCATCCCGCAACACTCCTGATTGAAGGGTTGTAACTACACACTCCGACATGGACCCAGAGAACAGATCATCTTGTAATAGGTACTCTGAATCTTGCAATGGTTCAATTACCTTCGCATCAGCATTCTCGTTCACTCCAACCATCTGCTTCTTCACCAACAACTCATCTGAGCCCTCAATCACAACCTCGCCACTTGAATGACAGCTCTCTGACTTTGCTTCTTTCTGCAAACATTCCTCTTCTTTTATTTGCTATCCAGCATTTGTGCTACCTCCATCTTCTTTCCAGTTTCTCTGAGCTGCTTTCACACCTGAAACAGAAACCAGACGTTTTACAGCCAAGCAGCGTCTCCATACTCTTCGAAAAGAGTAGAAGAAGTTTCATCTTACCCTGACCAAATTTCCCTACTACTATAAATATAACTTCAGTTCTTCCCTGAAAAGAAAGAAGTCAAACTAACCCAGTTAACAAAAGATAAATAGATAAATAAATAAGCTTCATATAAGAAAATCAGTCTCATGACTTTGGTGTCTATGTGGGATGGAGGAATTCTATTTACTTGGCTCCCGTAGCTGACCATCAGGTGCCCCCATCTCATTTTCTCGTACATCTGCATCAGCTGTCCCCATGTCATTTCCTCGTACATCTGCATCAGCTGTCCCCATGTCATTTCCTCGTACATCTGCATCAGCTGACTCCATGTCATTTCCTCATACATCTGGTCTACTGAGCCTACCTTAGCTTCCACTGGGCTAATTCCAGCTAATGACTGGGCAAATGATAGGATCACGGATCCTGATGTAGCATCACACTGGTGTAGAATTTATTTTTTTCCTTAACATCCCCACTGCACAGTCATACTTGTCATGTCATTGATGTATGTACAGTTGAGTGTGTTCTGCCTCAGCAGCAAATCAGTTAATGCCCCTGCCTCCCTTTGAACTACAACCCCCTACGTGTGCCCAGCCTCCACAGGAGAACAACTGTGGGGTCATATGAGTACATATCCTCCAGAGGGTAGAAACACCATCATCCTGTGCCAGTACCTCAGACACCTGACAACTAATGTGACATGCTCATGTTACCATAGTCAGGCCTTTATTCCTCTATGGTGCTGGTTTGGATGGAGACATTCTGAATAAAGACTGCCTTAGAATGTATCTCTTCACTGTAGACGGAATAAGTGAGCATTTCTGTGGGAAGTGTAAAATAGTGGATACAACCCATAGAAATATCATTGCTAGGTGGTGGCTTAGTTAAATCCCCAAAAAATGTTTTTGAGATTCATTGCAGTGACTTATTGGATGATCATCTACAAATCTAGACATGCTATTATAAGTTTGTTCAAATTTAAATGGCAGGGTTGTGTAATGATTGGTCAGACTGTTGCATGCTTACAAAGTCCAGGCAGTAAATAAGTTCAAGCAGCAGTGTTATGTGCACAGTCCACTAAAAATGGTGGTGTAGAGGGAAAAGCCCTGACTATGAACCAGGCTACTCAGGCTCAGTTATCGGCTTGGACAAATGATAGAACAGCAGGGATGGTTGGAGATGGTTGGGCATGCCGGGTGGGGGGGGGGGGGCAGGTATGTGTGACATCTCTCTGTGATGATCCTTGGTTGAAGCTGAGGACCTTGCTGGTAGGAGGCATGGATTAAAGGTGAGAGGTGTGCCCTGCTTAACTGCTGTGGAGCCGAGGTGGGGTGATATTTCATTTTATTTTATTTTATTTTATTTTTTATTTATTTTACATTTGTTGACCAGGCTAGTCCAACTGGATATATGTCCATTTTCAGTAGAGGCCCGGGGAGATAAGCTCCAAAATAAAAATAAATTATTAAAAAATTCATTTGACAGTTACAAAGGATAACTTTTAGCACATTGATATAGTTCTTTTCAATATGACAAAGTATAAATTAAAAACATATGACAAAAGAGTTAATTTCCTATTCCAGTCTAGAGTAGATAATATCATCTGGTTAACACTCTTCCAAAGTAATTTATAGCTGATTACTTAGCTTGTATTTATCATTTCAGCAGAAGTAAATAACTTGGTCTAAGAAGAGAAAGTAGAAAGAATGAAAAAGTGTAACAAACAAGTAAAGGTTAGTTGGGGTTACAACTAGGACATAGCCAGTGTTTTCTGAGGTATATTTTAAGTTTCTGTCTGAAAATTGATAGGGAGGAAAGTGATGTAAAATCACTAGGAAGTAGATTCCAGTTTTTCCCAACTGTATTTGAGAAGAGAGAGAGTCCCCTGCCATGTTGTTGGATTTGGTTATACAAACTAGTAGTTTATTAGAAGAGCATAAGGTGTTCAGATTTTTGTAGGGAGAGATCAGGGAAGATAGTATTGGAGTCTTATGAGGCTGGTAAAGGGTTTTATGAGCATTTGTAAGTTGGTTAAAAATTAGCTGATTCTGAAGGTCCAGCAAACCTAGCTGTGATAGATTCTGACAGTGATGGGTTCTGATGGGTTTTCCAGTGGCAAATCTGGCAATGTTATTGTAGGATTTAGCTAGTTTCAGGATATTATGTTTAGACAGGTTAGTATAAATAGGAGAGGCATAAAGAGGTGTAGAGATAAGGTGGGAGTGGGCGATAGTAGATCTGGATAGTGGAGTAAGGAATGGTTTAATCCTGTAGAGGGAGCCCATTTTTATGTTGACAGTTTTTACTGTATTGTTTATATGAGTATCAAAGGAGAGGTGGTTGTCAATAGTTACTCCTAGGAGTTTGGTTGTTATATCAGGAGATATGAGTGTTCCATTTCTAGATGTAATTGAGAAATTCATTCGGGTGGATTTACGGGTAGGAGTAAATAGTAGGAGCTTTGTTTTTTTTAGGGTTCAATAGGAGGCAACGTTGAAGAAACTATGTTTCAACTATACTAAATACTGATTGAGTTTTTGATTGCAGTTTAGATGAGGAACTGGTTGAGCAAATTATTGTTGAGTCATCTGCATATTGTATACAAGTGGCATATGAAATAGCTAGGTATAGATCATTGATGAAGATTGAGAAAAGGAGAGGGCCTAGAATGGAGCCCTAAGGGGCACCTAGAGTAACAGGCAGGAGGAAGGATAGGTGATTCTCCCAGAGAACTGCTTACTGCCTATTGCTGAGGTAGGAATTGAACCATTGTATGGCCTGAGAATCAAGAGAAAGAGATTTGAAAATATTTATTAGCAGTGAGTGGTTAACCATGTCAAAGGCTTTTGACAGGTCAATAAAGAGAGCAGATGTAAGAATATTATTATTTCTGTTTTTGTTAATGGAGTTAGAGAAGGACAGGAGGGCAGTTGTGATACTATGGAATGGCCTAAAGCCATGTTGGCAATCAGCAAGTAAGTTATTTTGAATTAGATGGTTGAGTAGTTGTTTTTGAATGCAGTTTTCCATTATTTTTGCCAAGGGGGATAGTAGAGCTATTGGACGATAGTTAGAATGTTCATTAGGAGTTCCCTCTTTTGTGTATGGGGATAATGTGAGAGATTTTCCAGACTGATGGAATTGTTCCCTCATTTATGGTTCCGTTTATGAGGATGGCTATTGGATAGGCAACAGCTGTAGCTGCTTTCTGCAGGTATTCTGCAGGTAGCTGGTCGGTTGATGGGGTGCAAGGTTTTAGTTTGTGGATGAGTTTACAGATGGAGTGTATTGGGATAGGGTGTATTTGAAATGTGGGGAGAGAGCTAGTAAAGGAGGTAGGAAGGGTAGAGCTGTTAGGGGAAAGTTGGCTTGCAAGAGATTGTATAGCTTCTGTAAAGAAGGTATTAAAGTCATTAGCAGCTTGCTTTGGGTTTTCCCATTGACTACCTAGTGGGGTTGGTGTCCTAGTTTGGCCTGGGTGAAGCAGTCTATTGATGCTTGTCCAAAACCTTTGTGGGTTACTCTGGTGTTTTTGTTGCATTTCGTTGTAAAACTGTTTTTTATCTGAGAGAATAGCTTTTTTTGTTTCATTTGTCATTTGTCTAAAAGTTAGGTGATCTAAAGTACCTTTGGTAGTTCTTCACCTGATCCAAGATTTGTTTCTGAGTAGCATTTTTTGTCTGGTGTCTTTACAGAGCCAGGGGGCTGGCTTAGCCCTAATTCTTATAGTACATTTTGGAGCATGCTGGTCTAGGATGGCTAGGAATTTTGGGTTAAAGTATTTAACAGCCTCTTCTATTGAGAGGCTTTTTAAGGAGAACCAATTGCATGCCCTAAGTTCATTTTGGAATAGTTCAGGGTTGAAGTCCTTATTGGACCTTATTGTCCTATATGTGGCTGTAAGGGGAATATTGGTCTTTTGTTTGATTAGGTAGGTTAACGAATGGTCACTGATATTGTCTGGGAAAATTCCTACTGTATAAGTATGGTGGTGTTTATTTATGAGAATCCAATCTACATAGTTTCTTTTTTGTTTAGTTTATTAATTCTGGTTGGGGAGGAAATGATTTGTGAAAAGCCATGCAGGTTAATATGGGAAGTGGGATGTTCAGCATTGATATACTTCTAGTCGATATTGAAATCTCCTAGGATAATAGTTTCTTGTGGGAAGTATGGTGACAGGGAGCTAAGGATATCCTCGAGTATACTAATATTATTACCAGGAGGTAAGTAGATACAGATGATGTACATGGATTTATTAGAATTTAGCTGACGTTTGGAAGCAAGGATTTCCACGTTGTTTTCTGGGGGTGGTGTATAGTCCAAGGAGGTAACTTGTAGGCTATTTTTGAAAAGGATTGCTACTCCCCCACCTTTCCTATTTTTGAAGTCAGCCCTTATAATGTTGTATCCAGGTGGGGTGATTTCAGTATCTAGGGTATAAGGTTTTAGCCATGTCTCTGTTAGGGAAGGTATGTCAAAAAATTGCACATCCAATAGAGCATGGAGGTGTGCAAGTTTGAGGATTCAAGACAATTGAGTCATAGGACATGTTAGTCTTTACTAATACCCATCCTCTTGCCATACCCCACTTCTCAGGGAGGACGAGGAAGATCAGTGCTGGAGTACATTTATGGATAACAATCCAGCCATCCAGGTCTAATTTGAAGGATGCTAGGATGTAACTTCATCTTACAGGGGAAGTTTGTTCCAGAGGTGGGATAGGCATCACAAAGTAAATGTGTCTCTTCAGTATGTTTTATTTATGTACAATTTTAAATTCCTGCTTCTGGAATTAATGGAGATATTTGAGCTGGGAAGATACAGGAAATCAAAGAGGATATTGGGAGTTTGCATCATAGTTAAGATGTTTACCTCAGAGATGAAAGGTACTGGGTTTGATTCTCACCAAGATAAATTGGCTAGGCTTAAATGATCCACTGGGACAGCTAGCCTACTGCTTACCTATGTAGGCCCTATTAGCATAGAATGTAAGCACTGATCAACATTCAAGAGCCTATAAAAAACTTAAAGGAATATTGCTTCATGTCTTTCCTGGTAGCTTTGGTACATTAGGCTAACCATATTCCTAGCAATGAATGTCTGGAACCTCTGCAGTTGTTTAATACACCTGGAAAGTTTTATTCTGAAGTAGACATTGTACTCGATAATTGGTCTAATTTAGGTTGCATAATGAGGGATGATGACTGCTTTCTACCTGGCTCATATGCTTACGCGATAATTGGTCTAATTAAGGTTGCATAATGAGGGATGATGACTGCTTTCTACCTGGCTGATATGCTTACGCGATAATTGGTCTAATTAAGGTTGCATAATGAGGGATGATGACTGCTTTCTACCTGGCTGATATGCTTACGCGATAATTGGTCTAATTAAGGTTGCATAATGAGGGATGATGACTGCTTTCTACCTGGCTGATATGCTTACGCGATAATTGGTCTAATTAAGGTTGCATAATGAGGGATGATGACTGCTTTCTACCTGGCTCATATGCTTGTAGGTATTAGTTGCACTAAATAGAAGGTTTTCTGACTACTGCTGCCATTTGGTGGTTGAATGACATGGAACTGTCTTCCCATGTTCTTAGATACCTGATTATATTGTCATTCTGGAGTGGGGTATTGACTTTACGGTATGTTCAGGGAAAGTGTTATTTATTAAATATGACAATGTTACATTTTTTCACTTTTTAATTGTAGTCTTCTTTACATATGAGGGTTACTGTCTGTTGTAATAAAAGAGCATCAGAGGAGGATTTGCAAATAATATCCAGTTTGCAGTCATTTGCAAATTTAGTTAACCAAAAGTCCAGATACCAGTATCAACTTCAGACAAATGAAAAGGACAAGTGTGTGCCATGATCAAGCCTTAGTACACCCTGCTACTTATCTAGACATTTTTTGATGAGAGAACTGCCTCCTTACCTATGTGGGTTCTACTTTTCAGCTCTTTAGCTATCCACTTCACTATGTATGGAGCTACTTTTAAAGTACTTTGTTTGTTTACAGTGCCGGTATATCATTTAGTATTCAATTATTTGGCTAGAACAAAATAAGCTGTGTGGACAGAATGACCATTGTCTACGGGCATGTTTGGCTTTCTCCAAGAAGTTTAAAAAGAAGTTATGCACTCACCATAACGTTCCATGTGAGTTGTTCTATCTCACCTTCATTCATCACTGATGGGTTCAGAGATGATCCCTCAGCTCCAACACGGCTGTTAGCCAGCTCGAAGTTTACCAAAAGCTCGAGACCTAGCCCCTTATCCCATGATGCACTGCCTGGAATACCTCAGATCTTGTTTGCTGCATGTACTACTTTTGTCAGATAATAATTATTCCAACAAAAAATAAAAAAGAATGCATAACCATGATAAAGCTAGATTCCAGGTCAACTGTCAGCCAGGTGGGGGATGGAGGGAGGGACGTGAGAATGAAGGCAAGATAGAACAACTCACATGAAACATTATGGTGAGTACATAACTTCTTTATGTGAAATTGTTCAATCTCGCCGTTCATTCATCACTGATGGGTAGCATCCCTAGCACCCCAAATCTCGGGTGGCTCATGGAAGTACATTTCTCAGGACCATGGACATAAAAGAGGCCCTGTCCCTGGAGGCCTTATCCAGTTTGTAATGAGTGATGAAGGCATGAGCTTTAGACCAAGTGGCTGCCACACAAATATTATCTAAAGGCACTTTGGCTTGAAAAGCAGCAGATGTAGATACTGCTCTGGTAGAATGAGCTTTAATCTTTTGAGGCAAAGGCATATTGGCAGCTGAATGAATAAAGGCAATACAATCTGATTACCATTTAGATAGAGTTGTTTTAGCCTCTAGCCTACCTTTTCTAACTTCTGAAAAGGATAAAAAGAGTTGGTCTGATTTCCTAATATCTTTAGTTCTGTGCAGATAAAATCTGAGCTGTCTGGGAACATCACATTTGTGTAGCATATACTCCATTTTGTTAGAATGGTTGGGAAAGAAGACTGGTAACTCACTGATTTGATTAATATTAGTTTCGGAACAAACTTTAGGCAAAAAGGAAGGATTTGTTCTGAGTGATACTCTATCAGGGTGAAAAATCAAATAAGGTGGTCTAATAGATAAGGCTTGAAGCTCTGACACTCTACGGGCAGATGGAATTGGCCACTAGAAACAGAGTTCTCCATGATAAGAACTTCATTTCACAGGATGATGCTGGTTCAAAGGGAGGAAGAATAATCTGGGATGATAGTAAGTTCAGATTCCACGGTGCATAAGGAACTTTCATTGGGGGTCTGATGCTGACGGTCCCTTTGAGAAAGGCTCTAGACAGCTTATGGGCCATAATGTTATGTCTGTTCCTAGATGAAAGTTAGCAATGGCAACCATTTGAACTTGTACTGTAGCTGCTGCTGAACCTTTGTTGAAAATCATGGTAAGGAATTCTAAGATGGAAGACATGGGTGCTTTATAAGGGTCAATGTTCTGTTTGGAGGCCCATAAAGAAAATCTTTTCCATTTGCTGAGGTATAATCTTCTGGTGAAAGGCTTTTGGGAAGACAACAAGATGTGTCTCATCTCCTGAGAAATATCAAGCCTGGTTATGAGGGGAACTGGACCAACCAAGCTGCGAGCTGCAGAGACTGCAGAGAAGGATGGAGGTTCCCCAAGGAATGTGTCAGCAGGTCTGGAACCGGGTCCAGAATCCATGGTTCCTCCACTAGGTGCTGAAGTAGGAATGGGAACCAAATCTGCTGAGGCCAGTGAGGGGCTATTAGAATCATAGTCCTCCTTAGCAACAAAGCTTTCTGTAGAACCTTTGAAATCAGAGGGATTGCTGGAAATGCATAGAGAAGACCCGGGGGCCAATCGTGTACAAGTGAATCCCTTGGGGACTCCCCCGGAGGGGAGATCAGGGCAAAATAGCATCTGCAATTGGTGTTTAGGTGACTGGCAAAAAGATTGCACCAAGGCTGGCCCCATATGCGGAAAAGCCTGACTGCTATCTCTTGTTTGAGGGACCACTCAAGAGGCAATAAAATTGCCTTGCTCAGTTTGTCTGCTATCACGTTGGATCTTCCCGAGATGTGCGTTGTCAACAGAAAACACTGGGAGGATACAGCCCACTGCCAAACTCTGAGGGTTTCTCAGCATAAGGGGTAAGATCTGGTCCCTCCTTGTTTGTTCAAATACCAGACCACTGACAAGTTGCCTGTCTCAATTACAGTGGTCCTGTGAGGAAGAGAGTCTTGGAAGTACTGCAATGCCAAAAGTACTGCTCTCATCTCCAGGATGTTGATATGCAAATGTAACTCTTGTTCCGTCCATGTGCTTTGGACAGTCCTCTCCTGATAATTTCCCCCCACCTTATCAGGGAGGCGTCCGTGGTCACAGTGGCTATTGAAGGTGGAAATACAAATGGGCGACCTACGGTTACATGAGGAGACGTCAACAACCACTGAAGTTCCTTCTTGCATGAGTTTGTGATCAATATTGTGTGACTCATGGGAAGCTCCTGGTAAGACCATTAAGTGAAAAGTAACCATTGAAGTATTCTCATATGCATTCTCACTAGAGGAATGGCTATGATTGCAGCAGCCATCATACCCAATATTTTTAACACTTCTGATGCTGGTGCTTTTGTCTTTGATACTAGAGACCTGATTTGCTGATGCAGCTGAGTGATTCTTTCCAATGGTAGCCTTAAAGTGATGGTTGAGGTGTCTAACTCTGCTCCTATAAAGTTTCTATGCTGTGATGGTGATAAGGCAGACTTTTTGAAGTTGATGGTAATGCCCAACTGATTGAAGAGAGTCAGAGTGTGGTCTCTTGATTGAACTAGTTGATGCTTGGTGGTGGCGGAAAGGAGCCAATCGTCTAAATACAGAAACACCTGGAATCCAAGATGCCTCAGGTGAACTGTTACCACTGCCATGCATTTGGTGAACACTCTGGGGGCTGAAGTGAGACACAAGGGCAGGGCTTGAAATTGATAATGCCTGGCTCCCAGCTGGAAATGCAGGTGCTCTCTGGATGCCCTGTCCATTTTTTATGTGGTAATAAGCGTCCTTGAGATCTATCGAGCACATCCAATTGTCTTTCCCTAAAAAGGGAAGAATAGACTGAAGTGTGACCATCTGGAACTTTTTTTTCTTTACAAATTGGTTGAGTCTGCTGAGGTCCAATATAGGTCTCCAGTTTTCTGTTCTTTTTGGTACTAAAAATAACCTTGAGTAAGTTCCGGATCCTGTTTGGTCTGCGGGACTGGCTGGATGTTTTCTAGCAACTTTTGGACCTCTGAAGTTGCTTGTTCCCTGTAACAGGGTGGTACATCCGGGATTTTCCTTAGGGTTTTTGGAAAGGAGGTGAATGGTATAATATATCCTCTGGAAATTATTCTCTGTACCCATTTGTCATTGGAGATTTTTTGCCAGGCGTAGGGATACAGGGATAAGCAACCCCCTACTGCCTCCAGAGTAGAACAGTCGGGCTTCCCTTCAGGGACATTGGTAAGGTTGACCAGAGAACTGATCTCTGTCACCTTGATGCTGTGGGCCCCCTCTGCCATGAGAGCAGCGTCTTCTGTTATTACCTACTCCTCTGCCTCTAAAGGGGGTATCAACATGGGTGCCTGGAAAGGCTGTATGAGATTTTTGGAACCACATCTTGCCTCCCTTATTGCCTTTGGGATAAGGCCACGTAGGGGTGACAAAACAGACTCTGACGGCAGGCAGAGTCTTCCCATCTTGCTTCTGGTGAGAGTTTCCTTCACTTTAGGCCCAAAGAGAGTGGTGCCATCGAATGGGGCATTGATGAAAGAAGAGTTGTGGGGTTCCATGAAGGAACAGAGGCGCATCCAGGACTCTCTATATAAGGTGATTCCTGAACCTGCAGCCCTACTCGAACCCTCAGCTGCATACAAAATGAGCCTCATAGATGAGTTTACTATGGAGTTAAGGGTAGCAAGCTGGGTGGTCACTTTTTCGACAACTCCCATAGCTACAGAACCCTGGAGAGTATCTCCTAACTCCTTGAGGAGATCTCTCTGTAGTCTAGTAAAGTGGGTCAGGTAGTTCAGAGATCGCAATGAAAATGTCGCTGAACTGAAGATGCATTTCCCGTATCGGTCCATAACCCTAGAATATCTGTTAGGAGGATGGACTGATGAAGAAGTCTCGGATAATTCCTTCTTGTTGGCTGCTGCCACCACCATGGCATCAACAGGCACTCATTTAGTCAGAAACAGCTTATCCATGGGGGCAGAAATGAATTTATTAGGCCTCCGGGGAACAGGCTCTTTCGTGTCCAGTGACTCCCGCGCCCTATGAGAGATCAGCTGCATGAGCTCATCATAGGGCGAAGACACCCAAGAGATGGAAGGTTGAGACCTGAAAGCCTTCAGTAGCACTGACTCATCCTCAGTAGGGCTTTTGGACTGCCAATCACCCCTTTGCCTAAGGATTTCAAGTATATCCGCAAAGGAGATATCCTCATAGGGGGATCGTGGGGACCCTTCTGACTCATCTAAGTGAGTGTCTGATGTCAGAGACTCCTATGGGGAGTCTAAGTGTCTCCTCTTACACACCCTCTTCCTGGGAACCCCTTCAGTGGGTATTTCTGGAGAGGTCTCGAAAGAGAAAGGAACACCCGTGGGGTTACCTGAGGCTCAGGGTCTCGAAGCTGGGCTGGGATGACAGGAACAGAAGCAGACCCAGGAGCTATACGGGAAGAAGAGGCTAGACCTGAAGTTGAGATTGTCATTGGGGTCAAAGCTCTCATCTTGGTTCCGATAGCCTCACAGCTTTGACACAACGGAACTGAAGTCCCCAAAGGAACCGCCAGCTCCCTCAGCACCGAGGCCATGGGCTCCAAACCTGAGGTAGGAGCCGAGCTCATCCGAGCCGAGGCCCCGAGAGGGAGAGTCAGCACCGACAAGTCAGTACAACTGCCTCCTCCAGAGCCGACTGGAGAGCATGGGCTCCTAGACTCCACGATCAGCACCGATGAAGTCTGAGCAGATGGAGCCAATAGTACAGAAGCAGGCCTCAGCTCCACGGGCTCTACAAGAATCAGGTCTGCCCCCTCCATCTTTAAAGTACTGGTGTGGCTCGGAGGAGGAGTAGAAACGTCCATAACAGTTGTCTCCGGTTCTGACACAATGGTCGGAGCCGACAACAATTTGGGAAGTCCTGGAGCTTTCAGCAGCTTCTGCACCAGTCAATCCATGTCTGAATCAGAAAGGCTGACAGAAGACCTAGACGATTTTACAGAAGGCAAAGACTGAAGTAGGGAAGAAGAAGGAGTCTTGGATACTGGCTCCAGGGACATAGTCCAGCTCTGAACAATGGAAACAGTTGACTCTGAAGGCATTGGGGCCGATGTTCCAGCAGATTCTCCCAATTTTGCAGTCTTATGCTTTGATGACTTAGAACTAGAAGCCAATGAAGATTTTGAAGTTTGAGCAGGCCTCTATCTATTAATTTTCTTTTTCTCTCGAGCAAAACCCTCGGAGGAAAAGCCTGACATATGCAACATGACTCCTGAAGATGATGTGAGCCCGAACAATATATGCATTGCATATATCCATCGGTGATGGACATTTTTTGTCCACAATCTGGACATTTTTTGAAGCCTGATTTAGGCCGTTTGTCCTTGTCCTGTGACATCCTTCAAATTATAGAATAAACTAAAAAAAATTTAAAGAAGTTGTTACTGAACAACTAAAATAAAGACAACTGCTGTTAACTATAGACTTAGTTGTTAATTCACAACTACGCCCTGACAAGTAGGCCCAGTGGGCACTTAACTAACAAAAAACTACACTTTTCTAACACTAAAGATAAGATGGGAAAAGGGGGTAAACAGTAAATAACAATAAATAAAAATTAGTTATTTGAAAGAAAGAATTTAACTTGTGTAAATCCTATTTTTCTCCAAAAAGGAATCGACCTCTGGAAACACATGAGATCTGTGCTGTGACAAACTAGATCTGAGGTATTCCAGAGTGTGCATCATGGGATAAGGGGCTAGGTCTCGAGCTTTTGGTAAACCTCGAGCTTGCTAACGGCTGTGTCAGAGCCAAGGGATCGGCTCCAAACCCATCAGTGATGAAAGAACAGTGAGATTGAACAACTTCACATTAAATAGTTTTGAAAATTGTATTGTACTTAACTTTGTTGATATTAGCTTTGTATTAATTGTATATGGAGCTTTTCTCCCTGGGCCTCCATTGAAAATGGGCTCATTCTGGCCCAATAGACATTCCCGGTTAAAAGACTGCAAATAAAATAAAAATAAAAATAGCCCTGATCTCCCTAGGCCAGTCAAATGAGGATCTAGCCTGCTAAGGTTTGTGATATCATTGTTTATAAGGTCATATATGATGCATCCCATGCCTTTGCAAATCGGACCATTTAGGCTAATGGGTCTGTAGTTTCCTGGTTCAATGATAGGGCTGCCTTGTGTAGGGGGCATCAGCACTGCAGTTGAGCATTGATTGTACTTCAGGAACAAACCCTTTACCTAAGCTCAAGTTAAACAGATTATGGATGGGCTCCACAAGGTCATGTTTGGTGCTACTTATTAAGCATTTAGGTAAATTGTCTGGCCCTGTGGAAGTAGGATTTTTGGTTTTAGAAAGCAGTTTCAGAAAAAAAGCACCTTCAGAATGTGTTCCTTTGTGATACTAGCAGGTGTAAAAGGTTCAGGAATGTGAAGAAATAAAATAGTTGTTTCAGGAGTAAAGTTTGCACTAAATTTGTTTGCTGGTATATTTGCTATCTATACAAGTTTAGTCATAACAATTCTCTGGCTATTTCTTCCCACACTATTTACTTCCCTGGACCCCGTCTAGCAGGGCAACTGACGTGAACCCCGGGGTGAATTTCCTTTCTCCCATCCAATTGTCAAGGTTCCTTTTGAAGAGGGCCAAAGAGGCGCTCTGCTTGACATGTATGGGCAGTCTTTTCCAGAGTATGGGGAGTCTGTGGGTCAGGAACCTATCCCTCCAGCATGGTTTGTTCATTGTGATGACAAGGTTGAGATCCCTGGAGCGTGTGGCTCTGAGGGATTGAGATTTCTTTAAGTGTAGCATGTCCAACAGCTCTGGGTTTGACATGTTAAGCAGAGATAGCTTCAGAGTAGACGATATGCGACAGAGCATAGGTGGAGTTTTTTTAGATGATCAGCATACGCCATCTGCTTTAGGCCTGTGATTCTTTTAGTGAAGTATTTCTGCAGCCTTTCCAATTGTTGCAGATGTCATGAGAGGTATATACCAAACAGGGTGTTGTATTCTATAATGGGTCTAATGAGGGATGAGAACAGAGGGACAATGACCTCCTTTATTCTGGATAAAAAGCCCTTAGTGATGAGGTATGCCACATAGAAGGATTTCCTGACTGTTGTGGTGATGTGGTTGTTTAAGATGAGACCACTGTCCACCTGTGTCCCTATGTCTCTTATCACATTTTCAGTGTTTAGTGTACTGCAACCTATGTGGTAATTCATGGGTACATGTTTTTTTTCCCAAAGAGGATAACTATACATTTCGTGGCATTGAGTTTGAGCCCATGGCTCTGGCACAAGCATCTGTTTCTGTAAGGCCCTTTTGTAGAATATCCACATCATTTGGGGATTCAATAATGGCTCCCAGTTTGCAGTCATCTGTGACCTTTGTTAGCCAGAGTCCCTTAGTGTTGGCCTGTACTTCAGAGAAGTAGATGCCAAACAAGAGTGGTCCCAGGACTGAATCCTGAGGTACTCCACTTGTCACTTGCCTGGAGCTGGATTTGGAGTCAGCTACTTTTACAGTGTGGGTTCTGTCAGTAAGCCAGTTGGCAACCCATCAAGTGATGTAGGGATTAATGCCCAGCTTAGTAAGTTTCTCTATTATTCCAGAGTGGGGGATGGTGTCAAAGGCCTTGGTGAGGTCCAGATAGGCTGTGTGGACTGTCTTACCATCGTCCATAGCTCTGGAGACTGATTTGAAGAAGTCAATCAGGTTCAGGAGACAAAATTTACCCTTCACGAACCCAAACTGGGTGGGGTCCAGTGTTTGAAGTTTGCCAATGTCTTTGTTTATAAGTTCCATGACAATACATTCCATGGCCTTGCAGATCAGGCTCATTAGACTGATGGAATGGTAGTTCACAGGATCCAAGGTGGATACCCCCTTGTGGAGTGGGATAACTGTAGCTGTGCGCTACTCAGTGGGCACGAAGCCTGAGGTGAGGCTTTGATTAAACATGACACTTAGGTGAGGTGCCAGTTCATTTTGTAGTTCATGTAGTACACAGCCCAGGATGTCGTCTGGTCCTATGGATGCTGTATTCTTAGCTTTGGAGAGTGCGGTTTTTACCTGTGTAGCTGTTATTACCAGAATTTGGCAATTTTTCGGTATTGAAATGGGCCCTTTAGGGGGTGAAAAGGGGGTAAAGTTGGCACTGAATCGATCTGCCAGGATATTGGCAATATCCTTGGGATCAGTATATTTAATGCCATTCTGTTGTAGCTCAGAGCAGATCTGAGCATTGCCATTTAGATTCTTGACATATCTATAGAATGCCTTGTGGTTGTCTTTGGAATCTTTGGCAATTTTATTTTCGTAATTATCTTTGGAGGATTTTATGAGGGATCTCAGCTTTTTACTGACACACACACACACACACTCAGGCATTTGCTGACACACACACACACACACACACACACACACACACACACACACACACACTCAGGCATTTGCTGACACACACACACACACACACACACACACACACTCACAGTTGCCAGTGGTGGGATTAGAACTCCTGCCTATCTACAAATCACTATTTCAGTACTACGCAGTTATGAGACGTACCACAGAGATTACACATTGCAAGGCAGTCAGAATGCCTTTCTAAGATTGAGGACATCAACAGGAATACTGACAGTTAGAATGTACATAGCTGTAAACGTGTGTGTTTAAAGTAGGAGTCCATTACAATCTGCAGGTAAGACATAGGTAGGCCTGAGAGGTATAGTTGTAGCACAACAAGCCCTGAACTGGAGTATGCCTATCTATGGAATGGGCAACTGATATCACTATACAGGGTTACAGTGGTCATGCTCATACACATAGAATCACAGGACTTGTTTGGATGCATTGACTCCAATTACATAAGGTGACAATGGGCATGTTCATACACTTAGTAGCACAGGGCCGTTTGGGATGCACTCTGACTCCAACTACACAAGGTTATACTGGGCATGCTCATACACTTAGAAACAAAGGGCTTGTTTGGATGAACTGATTCAAATTACATAAGATGGCAGTGGGTACGCTCGTACACGTAGTAGCACAGGGCTGTTTGGGATGCACTGTAATTCTAGCCATAGAAGGCCACAGTGTGCATACCCATACACTTAGATGTACAGAACACGTTGTAATGGACTCCTATTCTAAAGATACAAGTTTACAGCTATGTACATCTTAACTGTCAGTATATATGCCCATCATACAGGTTTACTACCAGATACCTGTAGGTGGCCTGCAAATGATATTTCTGAGTCTGTTCTGTGTGATACACATGCGTACAAGTACATGAAGTACTGACATATATATATATATATATATGAAGTATACACAATCATGCATGTGTGAAAGTGACAGACAGTTGGTTAACTGGGACACATAGGTGTATGCAAAGTACAGCATGTGTCACACACATTGCTGCCCTGAAAGGCATACATTGATATCAGGTTGTGGACAGTGGCATTATACTTGGAACAGTGGCATGTGCAAGCATAATATGTGAGCCCCATTGTCTAATTGTACTGAGGTGCAGGTGCCTAGGTGATCTCTCCCGGCTGTGTTAGTAGTTGTCATTATTAGCAGGACCGCTCCACTAAGTATATATGACATTGGTCATCTACACAATGTCTGCTGCTGTCCATCACCTTAGATGTAGCATTTGATACCAAGCACAATACTGCCACTCGCAGCGATGTCATGGTACGAGTGGCAACTGCTTGACCAAAACAATAAGACAATGTCCTGGTGTAAATATGAGGTTGTCTAGTGTCTGTCATTCTGAGATGACATGACTGAAAGAAGACAAGCCTTTGTCATAGATCACATGCATCCATGATTCAAGGGAGTGTGGATAATACCTAGGTCGCATTTACCCATATAGTGCCATTCCAAGGCAAGTATTCTAAACACAGAAGTAACACTCTGACACCTACAAGACAATTGTATTGGATGCTTATGCTAACCAATGCTAGATGTGTGGCTTTCGTAATCCATTTCTCAATGTAGAACCTACAATGGGGAATACTAACATCTGTACAGTGAGGAACACCTGGCTGAAGGCTCTGTAGTGCACAATAGCACTACCACCATATAACTCAGATCCAGACATGTGGGCCATAACACTGGTATGGACCACTCCAGGTGGTGGTGTCCACATCTTCATAAAGGCTACTCACAAGTAAAGACCACTACTCCAACATAATTCATCACAGATGAGTCAGGTACAGGTGACAGTGGCAAAAGCTGCATTCTAGGTTCTATCCTCATATACACCCACCACCATGTCCTCAGACTACCAACACACATCCATAAATGTGGTATGAAATATTATGGTGCAACACCAAATAACCTTCGACTGGTGGACTGTACCTAGCCCTACATCAACTCTGCAAAGTACCCATGTACTGACACAGTGGCATAATGTGTTATGCAATTTAATAATACCACTGTTTCTAACCAGGTCATTGTACACATACCAGGTCCCTTGGATGTTGTCAGCAGTAACACAGTTGACTGCTGCTATACACCAGTAAACAACACCCTCATGGTCGGATATGACCTAGACATACCTGCCCTGGATATGTACATCCCACACTCATAGACCATACATGTAAATACCATAGCTGTTGTTGTACTTTGCACATACAGGTGGCTACATTCATTACACACATGCACATGGAAGATAGGTCCATGGCGGCTGAATGCTATCAGTATATAAGGTTTGATATCTATGTTGACAGAGGTAATTTTCCCTCTCTACTGGTCACCAATGTCACCTATCATATCATACAACAATCCTTGTGGCATGTATGTCATTAGACATGTCCACCAAATGCAATGCCTACAAACATACCCAAATAACAGGTTAATAGGACCTACACACACATGTCCTGTATTAACAGACTCAGTGAAATACAGCTATGCTCTGTATTTTCCTGAGTAGTTACAGGTATGTCCATGACATGTACAGCCATGTGTGACCCACAGCTCCTACATATACCCCATGTCAACAATCGCAGGCCATGCATGCTGTGTGCTGTCTGGATATTAACCTTATTATCACAATAGCCAGAACGTGCTGGGGTGAGATGTTTATAAGTCACAGACCTTGCACATGCTTGAATAAGTGTAATGCCTAGCTCAAACAGAGCACATTGCTGGCACTCTTCCAGTAATCATGAGGTGTGTGTGGCAAATATGATGTGCTCACTGTTGACCATTACAGTGCCCTGCTTCACAGTGGAACTGTCAACTAACAGTTTGTGGGCTTATGACATGGAATATTGCTGTGTGTATGTCTTGCTGATGTGTGCTGCTGGCATAAATATACACTTAGCTACACAATGAAGGTGATTGTGTGTCCTACCAGTACATGAATACAACATCCATTATGGTGTAATGCTCAGCTAGGTTTCACACATGGTGTGGGGAAGGTGTGGAATGTGTCCTTTTGACCTGCTGGTCCACTTACTGATGGAGACTGCATATGTGTACATGTATTGATGTGTGTTCAGATTCTATGTGTGTGCAGTGTCTGATGTTTGAAGGTGACTGTTGTCTTAGTACATCATGTAGTTGCAATGCAGCCTCAACATTGCCAGCTGTATATGGTGATATGCTCAAAGTAAAGTAAGCTGTATTTTAGGTATGGACAGATGTTTGGACCTAACTACTAAATGTTTTTCACTCTCCTGTACACTGATGTAGACATCTGATATATTTGCCATGCGGTCAACACACCATGTTTCAAAGAGAGGCAATGTGCAGTTTTGCTTGACAGGGATGCATAGTATGGCAGGAATATGTAAAGTGTATGGGGCAGGGATCTATCAGGCATGTTATGATCCTTGTACTAGAAAGGTGATTCTCCATGAAGTATGTGTTTATTTGGAATCAGGATGTGTAAGTGTAGCATGTCCAACATCTCTGGGTTGGACATGACTTTATTCAGGGTAGGCATCATGCTACATAGTGGAGCTAGGGTTTGAGAAGGCCAGTGTAGACCATTATGGGTCACTTGAGTGTTGAGTATGGCTGAACAATGATCTCTATATTCATGGATGGCACCCTGTCATGATTAGGGGTGCCACTTATGACTACCTGACTGGTGTGGTGAAGTGACTATCAAAGGAAATACTACTGTCCAGCTGCATCCCATACACACAGTTTCCATTATATTGACTACTACCTAGGTGGTAGTTCATAGGTTCATAGGTTCATAGGTTTATACTAGGCTATCTGCCCTAAGGCATTTATAAGCCTAGCCCAGAGTTTTTGTGGCTTACGCCACCCCTTATGTTAAAAAATACTATGCCCATTAGTTTGTTGTGCCTCTGTCCAGCAGTGACACAGAGATGATTCCCAGGGTAAACCTACGATCTCCCATCCACCGGTCAAGATTTCTCTTGAACAGAGCCAGCGAGGTGCTCTGCCTCACATGGACCGGGATTTTATTCCACAACATAGGGAGTGTCTGGGTGACAAATCTATCCCTCCAGCATGTCCTATTTATATCCGTGCTAAGGTTTAAGTTGCTTGCTCTAGTGGATCTGGTAGATTTGGATTTTTTGAGGTGGAGCATGTCCATTAATTCCGGGTTGGACATGGCCTTGTATGTCAGGCACAGGTCACCTCTGAGCAGACCGTATGCGACTGAATAGAGCTGGAGTTTCTTCAGTCTGGCAGCATATGACAGATTTTGGAGTCCCTTTATCCTTTTGGTGAGGAACTTTTGGGGTCTCTCCAATTGCTGCAGGTGTCGGGTGAGATACATCCCGAATGGGGCATTGTACTCTATCATTGGTCTGATAAGTGAAGAGTACAGGGGAACAATGACCTCACTTGATCTGGATGTGAATCCCTTCATGATCAGGTGGGCAATGTAGAAGGCTTTTCTAACCACTTTAGCAATGTGAGTGTCAAAAGAAAGGCCACTGTCAACCTGGGTCCCCAGGTCCCTGAAAACCTCTTCTGTGCTTAGTGGATTGCCACCTATATGGTAGCTTGGGGTTACCTTGTTTTTTCCGAAGGGTATGACTATACATTTTTTGGCATTTAACTTCAGGCCATGGCTCTGGCACCAGCTATCAGTTTCCGTGAGACCCCTCTGAAGGATATCTGTGTCTGATGTACTTTCCACTATGACTCCCAGTTTGCAGTCATCTGCAAACTTTGTCAGCCATAGTCCTCCTATGTTAGCCTGTACTTCTGAGAAGTAGATGCCGAACAACAGGGGGCCAAAGACTGAGCTCTGTGGGACACCACTTGTGACCAGCTTAGAATCTGACATGGCGCCAGCTACTCTAACCATGTGGGTTCTGTCCTTTAGCCAGTTTGCAACCCATCTTGTGACATATGGGTTTACATTTAAGCTGGCAAGTTTCTCTATAATACCCGAGTGGGGTATTGTGTCGAAAGCTTTTGCAAGGTCAAGGTAGGCTGTATGGACTGCCTTTCCCTCATCAATGGCCTTGTTGACTGTTTCGAAGAAGTCGACCAAGTTCAAAAGGCATGATCTGCCCTTGACAAAGCCAAACTGGGTCGGGTCCAATGTCTGCAAGTCCCCTATGTCTTTGTTTATGAGCTCCATTATGATCCTCTCCATAGCTTTGCAGACCAGGCTTGTTAAGCTTATGGGGTGGTAATTACCAGGGTCCGTAGAGGCAACGCCTTTGTGGAGTGGGACCACAGTTACCGTACGCCACTCCTTGGGCATGTATCCTGTGGTAAGGCTAACATTAAACAGCTGCCTTATGTGCGGGTTTAGTTCCTCATTGAGTTCGTGTAGCAGACAGCCGGGGACACCATCCGGTCCCATTGATGCTGTGTTTTTAGCTTTAGAGAGAGCAGCTTTCACCTGCGCATTGGAGATGTCTGGGAGGCTGTACTCCACTGGGATAGTTATCTCTCCTTTTGGGGGGAGAGGGGGGTGAAGTTTGCACTGAACCTGTCTGCCAGTATGTTGGCAATGTCTGTGGGTTTAGTGATTTTTGTATCATTTTGGACTAATTCTGAGCATATCTGGGAGTTTCCACCCAGGTTTCGAACATAGCTGAAGAAGGCCTTATGATTGTCTTTGGAATGGGTACAGGATGTTTAACATAGAGGATGACAATGCAATACTTAGCTGTGAGAATGTGGCTATACGTCACACACCACACATCTGACCCACAAAGGCCCTTCTGTATGTTGTCCGCAGCACTCATTGAGTCAAATATTGCTCCTAGTTCATAGTCATTTGCAAACTTCAATAGGCTGATGCCTTCTGTGTTAGTCTGTGTGGTATAGATAACAAAGACAGGGAGTACCAGGAATGAATCCTGTATTACTGTAGCTGGCACTGGTTTGATGTGCTTGTATTAGTCAGGCACCTTCTGTAGTGTTGGTTCTGCCAGCAGTCCAGTTGCCAACCACTCCTGTGACATAGGAATATACACCTAGTTTACTGACTGTAGATGGAACACAGCATGGGTGATGGTGTCCTAAGACCTGACAAGGTCATGATATGCTGTGTGAATCAACCTTACTGTCATCTACATCTGTATTGACTACATCAAATACATTGATCATGGTTCATGGCCTTACAGACCAGACTCAGCAGGGTAGTAGTGCACTATTTCCCATTATCAGTGGTGTCTCCCCATTTGTGGGGTGTGATAACTGTTGCTGTGCAACATTCAGTGTGTACACAGCCTGACATGAAGCTATGATTGATTATGATGTGTATGCGAAGAGCAAATTGTTCTGCCACTTGTGTAAAATACACCCTGGAATGTTGACAGGTCCCATGCAAGCTGTATGTATAGCTTTAGAGTGTGCAGCTTGTACCTGCATAGTTGTTATTACAGGGGCTCTGTACTGTACATGGATATATAAATATGTGTATCTGTTGGGGGGAAGGTGAGATTGCGTTTAGGTTATCCAAGACCCTATCTGGATGAACAGGTGCTATTTCTGTAGGTGCAGTACTTCCCATACCATAGTGCTGTGAAGCATGGCAGGTCTTGTTGTTGCCATTACGATTCATGACACAGCTATAGAATGCTCTGTGGTTGGCCTCATAATATGTGGCTGATTAGTTCCACTGTAGCTTTGTGTGGTTTTATATGGTGTATCTGCATCTTACTGAGGCTGACCAAGGATCACCTCCACTCATGTGGGTTTACTCTTGCAACAGTTACTACCTTATGTGGTACAGGTTAAGGCAGGGTAGCACCAGTTTGCCTTCCTGTTTGTGTTTGGTTGATTCTTGGTTCTGTTTCAATGGTACAATCACTGCACTTATGTGAGTGCTTAAAGTGCATTTGTGTAGGATTCAGCATTTGCACATGCATTGCCCATCTGCATGGGTGCCATGACAGTCACCACTTCACTCTTAAGAAGCATAACATTGGCTTTGGAGACTGACTATGTGTAGCATACTGTTATCCCTGTTTGTGTGACTATGATGATCCAGGTCATTGGGGTTAATGTAATCCAACTTGCATTGAGCACAGGTGTTGGTACATGAAGTCTTCCCAGTTCATAATGGGATAGTTGAGAGTAGCCATTATTATGGTTTCTGTCTCAAACCTAATCTTCCCCATTACAGCACAATATGACAGTTGGGAAATCTGAGGCATGGTGGGTGATCTGTCACAAGGTGCAATTTGGATTCCACTTTGGCACAAAAGTATTTGCTCGGCATAATGCATCTGATGTTATGCAAGTGTAACTAACGTGGGGGTGTACATATCCTTCAGGAATATGGACACCTGTGGCCCGTGTGTTCCAATAAAGGATAATGGGCAAGAGGTGAGGTATGTGTTATAACATGGTCATGCAGGGGTGCTCACCGGCGTGGGGGTGTACATATCCTTCAGGAATATGGACACACCTGCGTGTGTTCCAATAAAGGATAATGGGCAAGAGGTGAGGTATGTGTTATAACATGGTCATGCAGGGGTGCTCTCCGGCGTGGGGGTGTACATATCATTCAGGAATATGGACACACCTGCGGCCCGTGTGTTCCAATAAAGGATAATGGGCAAGAGGTGAGGTATGTGTTATAACATGGTCATGCAGGGGTGCTCTCCAGAGCATTGGAACATATCTCAACCATTACACAGATATGTTCTCCATGTTAAGGATTGATGTAAGTGAGTCCATACTGAGTTTCTAAACTGTATCGTTGAGTAGTGAGACCTGCAGTTTATTGCTTGACTGTCCCTGTTACAGCAGTGAACTTTCACTGGAACTTTGCATGATGAAGGCATTATAGGGGAAGCATGAGCCCTAGGCTGTATCCAGATTCCCAGGGGTGACAGGTGCAGGCCCTGTCTGGCAAAGCATCATGGTCTATCAACCATGTTATTCCAGGCAGAGAGATACTTGATACCCTTTGCATTGCACCAGTACATTAGACAATTGTGGAATACAATCCTTTTGTCCCTGTACTGCAGTATCATTCTGGCCAATGGCAGAATGCTACCCAGGCCTTGGGACATACCTGCATGGGCTACAAGACCTGGCAGTTCCTACATGTGTTTCCATGCATTCCAGGCATCTGCATCACAGGTCCTGCACAACAACATGGAATATGCCAGAGCCATGTGTATAGTTCAAAAGGTGGTCTGAGTGTATGGGTATGTGGCTAATCATGGCAGACAGGAAGCTGACAGTATGTTTGCCCTCGTATAGCTTGGTGTGTAACATAGTGCTAGAGTTTGCATTCATGAATGAGTACTGTTGGGCATGTTTCTGGCCATGTGTTCTGAGGTGTGGTACAATTTGGCAAACTATGTCATACAGTTTGTGTATTTTGATGTCTGTCTATTCCAGCTTCGGAGGTCTCTTGCTTGGCCAGATACTTAGAAGCCTCTGTGAATGTGTGTGATTTCTGGTGGTATGTGTGGCTGTCCTTACTGTGTTCTGGTAAGGGTATGTGTTGGTTGTGGTGATGAGATGAATATGTTAACCTACAACTCATGACTGTCCAGTCCAGTCATGGCTGTAGACTGGACTGCCTTCCAGCTTACCTCTGTAGCTGCATCCCAGACAATGTGTGGCGTGTGGTGTTAGGTGGGTTTGGCAGTGTACATGGCATAGAGATTATATTCCCCCAGGATGGCCTCATACACAAAGCTGACATTAGTAAACACCGGTAGCTGATTAGTGGATATGCCTGTATGAGCATTCAGTACTACAAGTACTAAGTACTGTATTTAAATTACTTAATGCTTATGAAGATGTTTTAGACAGTGATGCTCACAAGTAAATATTTGTGTTATGGACGTGACAACACTGGATATTAAAGAAACATAGTAGCTACCTTTAGCAGCAATCCTCATCTGAGGAGCACATCACATCCTGATAGTTGATTACAGATGATGCAAGTGTCAACAGGTCTGTATCCTTTTCTGGGTATATACTCGCATATCCACCAGAACCATGAGCTCTGTTGGGCATGGACACCTGCTCCCCAAACAGAGTCAAGTATCACTAGACTCTGCTGTCACTATCAACATGATCAGGATATAATCAGATAGTGTAAGACATCACCTATGAAGCAGCTATTACACATAGGCAGCAGTCTCCTACATCTTACACTCCTACTGCAAATGTTGCACTGGAGTTAGAGATGATATGCAACTTGTTTCATTACCAGTACTGTGCACAACCTTACATACAGTATTTGCAAGTGACTGTTAGGTTGGCAATGAGAGGTTAGGCTACACAAACCTGAAAGTTCAACCAGTGTGTCTCTACTCTCAATATCTACTCTATGTAGGTGTGCACATAGACATTTGGCCCAGCCCTGTAACAAGGATCACTACACATTTGCATAACATGTACACACGTACAGCTGTTATTGCTTGCAAACAATACTAGAGAGGTGGAGATTACATGTCTTATGTGCATGGATAGTTACCTAGCTCTTCCAATTATATTTGCTATCATGCTGCTAAACTGTCAGATGAATACAATCCATATGTATCCTGTTATTGAGTATTGTAATTGCCAATAGACATAACTAATGTTTGCATAACATAACATAAATGCTATGTAAAATGCAATACAGATCTGCCTAGAATACTGTACATTACACAGTTATTGGCACAATATCCCACAATGCAAATCATATTTGCACAGTAAGCCCACCTTTGACATGTTCATCTCACTAATACACCCATACATATGTCTACTGTTACAATATATCAACATATAACATCCCCTGTTATAGCACATACTTGTTGGACCAACCCTGACACTGACAGTGGCTGGAACAGAATTGGTGGGTTCCAAGCCCATATACACCATCCCTTGTGGTGTATGAGGGGTTTGCCTTGTGACCTACAGCAGTACTCGCATAGAATACTACAAGCATTACTACTGTTCAACAATACATCGCTACAAGATAGCTATTTCCACTATATGCATTGGTTACACTGTAATTATTACAGAACAGGTACTACATACACAGACATACTTAATGTTATACATACCTTCTTGGTAATTGGAGGTGTTATTGACTGGTATTTTAATCTTTTTTGGTTTGTGTTTCAATCTTCTGTTGGTATTTTGCACTGTTCTGCAGGTACATACAGATGGTTTGAATGTGTGACAAGGCATCCTTTTATAGTTAGAAATCAGTAACATGTGCTATCCTGATTACCAATTGGTGTTCCAAAGTAATTAATTACATGCACATCAGCTGTGCAGCTACTCCATTAGCCAATACCATGGCAACAGTGTATAATTGAGTACTCCACTTGGGAGTTGTCCCTTTGCCTTATTTATGAGGAACACAGCCTGGAAGTGTTGTCTGAAATCTATTGCAACAACTGTATGGAGACAAACACAAATATATTGTATGTAATGCCTAGAAGATTTTGTCTAAATGTGAGTACTGCTGTTATATTTCTGAATATTGCTACTTGTGCAGGGTTTGTCTGTACCTAATACTTCTGCATATGTTTCAGTCTGGCCAAGATGTTTGGCCAGCTCAAGGCTGTATGGCTATGCATATAATGTTAGGGGGTTTACAGTGTGCTCACCAGACATCTTTAGTTTGGTGTAAATGTGTATCATACTGTGCTGATAATCCGTAATTGGTAACACTTCATGATGTAATTACTTTTCAACCCTCTGAAACAGGATTAGTTCAAACAAACCCTGTAACATCAGCAGCTGTTCCATTGTATAACAGCAACTATTTCACATAGGGCCATGTTAGTGTGTCTCTGTCCAGGTATTTCAAGGTTTCAGCAGATGTCATACAGTAGGTGAATTACTGGTTATGGTATGACAGTATGTATTGCTGTAATTAATTTGGGTGTGGGGGAGATGGTGGAGGGCGTACATAGCAGATGCAAGTGTGTAGGAACTGCTTTTATACATATTCTATATGTGTGTGGGGGTTCTTTCCCTATGTGAACACCTATCCCTCAGTGGACTAATACTATGGTAATTGCAGGCTGATTCATTAAGGCATTGTTAAATGCTTCCTGTATAGCATGCAGGTAATGTTAGTCCCTGAATCCTTTTGGCAATACATCGGAATGTAATAAAGTTTTTCTAAATGAAAGATGTCTGTGTATTTCTTCATGGATATTTGCAGTCATTGTAGTTGTGTTGGTGACTAACCCTATTTGGCTCATGTCCATAGAACATATTTGTAATAGTGTATTGGCATATACTCTTCATATGTTATGTTCATATTGTTTGAGGGTGGCAGAATGTGTGATTGCTATGGTCCATGTTATACTCAGATTTGAACACTTCAGATGCTGTATACACACATGTATGTATGTATATATATATATATATATATATATATATTTGTATATAGATATAGATATATAATATATATTATTGCATACGTTTATATGTACCTCCTTAGATGTGTAGATGTTTTTAACCTATCTATATATCTACATATATGTATATCTCTATATATTGACATGTATCTCTCTCTCTCTATATATATATATATCTATCTATATATATATATATATATATATATATATATATATATATATAATATACATATATATGTACATCTGTATATATAATATATATATATATATATATATATATATATATATATATATATATATATATATATATATATCAATGGCATACACCTTTCATTGGGTACATGGCAGTTTGTCCTATTTCCACAAAATCCTCTCTTTTGTGTTTTAACCTGTCTGAACACACAACTGGCATAGGTACATCTCAGGTAGTTTAATGGTAGGTTACTCTGAGGATGGTGTACATGGTTGCGGGTTCTAATCCTGGAAGTGGTTATTATTTTACCTCTCAGAGCAGGCACTGGTAGGGAAAGAGTGATTAACGCACATTT
Source organism: Protopterus annectens (assembly GCF_019279795.1). NCBI lineage: Eukaryota > Metazoa > Chordata > Ceratodontiformes > Protopteridae > Protopterus > Protopterus annectens. The sequence goes on along the minus strand of NC_056726.1, from coordinate 1,517,239,225 downwards.
AAACAGTTGTAAGCAAGTTTGCCCATGGTCTGCACGACGGCAAGCAAAGGTTACACCTGTAAAACGCTTATTCGTTTAACCATGTTTAAGTACCGCTTACCTTGCACAAACCCACGCAAAACCGCTTACAACTGCTTAAAAGTGCTTTAATCAACCTGCATCTAACAGCCCTTATTCTGGCCTTCAAAATAAATGAACAGCCTTTGCAGGTTATGAACCTGGGACCATGAACACCACAGTCACTGACTTTAACGCTAAGGCATCTGAAATATGTGCAAACATTATGGTGTTTAGAATATACATTTTACTAAGGGCATTTCTCACTACTGAAAACTAATGTGACAGTCAGTTGGTGTATATATGTATGATACATGTTAATGTTCATATGTTTGTGGAATTAAGTGTTGCAATGTGACATGACAGGGTGTATTAGGGATGAGAATGGTTCTTGTTTTGTGTCCTTTTTATACGGTCCCCATACTCCATGTATACCCCTCCAGTATATATATCTTTATAATTACTTTTTAGCAGTTATACATATGTAGACTTGTATATGTTGATTCACAAACTACAGTACATTACAATGTACCATACATATGTACACAAAGTGACTGTCCCATTTGTGGTCAGTACTGTGGAATGCCTATAGTAAAAGGTGCAGTCTAAAAACCATGAAACATGTATACAGCTCAGATGGCTTAGTGGTAAGTCCCATGACTATGGTGTGCATGATCCAGGGTTCAAGTCCTGTGATGCTTTACAAATGTTTTTTACTCCAGAATAAGGCTCGTTTAAGCAGTTGTAAGCATGCTTAAAAGTGTTTGTGTGACATTAAAGCAGCAGTTAAACACAATTAAAGGAAATTTAAAAATGTATAACCTGTGCACACAAACACGGCCACATCTGCTAACTACTCAGGATATATATATATTTCATTGAAGTAACATCTCACTATGTGCTTACATAAGATTACAATCTCTGTTGACTTTACTCTCCGACACACATGGATTTATATGGGTGTTTCAAATGTTTATTATACTGAAGAATATTACCTAAATATGCAAACTGTGGTTAAGGTATACTTTTTAACATGAAAAGCATCTCTGACTTTATTGGGATTTGAACCACGAATGCACATATACTATGTGAATGCTGTAATCATTACACTATTAACATTAACGTTGCTTCTGCTATTTCCTGTTTTGATGATTTCTATGTGTAAGCTAGGCTAAGCAAAGGGTAGAGGTGCCCAAACTTACTGAGTTTCACTTATTCTTGAAATAAAAAACATAATAAATGAAATGAGAGACTATTAATTAAATTCCTAACTACATTAGGCATAGCCTCTCACTGACACACTTCAAGAGAAACCTTGATGTGTGAATGGGTAACAGAATATACACCCCTGGGATCATGTGGCCCAGAACCATACAGCCAGGGGGAGGGAAAACCCCTCTAGTTTTATAGCTGCAAGACCTGTTGGGGAAATTGAATGTTGTTGATTTTTCACATTAACATGCCATTTTTAGATCTCTAAGTGCCCCTATCACCCTCTACCACCCCAGTCTTCAACAGCTACCGGCAACTCTGCCTGAAATCACTTCATTGGCTATGCCTTACAGAGGCTCAGTTACTTCATCAATGGTGCAGAGAAAGCCAACACACTGTAGCTATGCTTCTAAATGCCCTTAGGCAGATAGCCTACTACCTATCTGTGAACCTCTAAAGTGCAGGCCATCACAGACATAATATGTGAATAAACAGAGCTTTCAGATCACAATATACAGTGAGAAATCACCATGTAGTCAGAAAACAGTTAAGTACAGCAAGAAAATGCAGAACACTAATATTTAATCACTCCAAAAGCCTATCTTGGAAGCTAGAAGACTTGTATCAGTTTAAGGCTTTCTATTGCTTACCAGTAGGTTATCTACAGGAAAGATGAGAAACAAGCACAGATGGGGAACATGCATGCAACAATACCATACCAGCTTGCATGTGTCAGCCTTAGGCTTTCAAATACTGGCCAAGGCTCTTGGCTCCCCCATGGTGCCTTTTTTAGGCAAGGCTCAAAGGTCAATCTCACCTCTGTAAACAGCACAATAGCAAAATCAATGAGGGTTATGCTACTCAACGCAAGGGGCTGTAATCACAACATGCATGCACTCACAGCACTCCTCAGTATGGGCAAAGTCAACATCTGTGCAGTAGCTGAAACCTATTTTAAGGCTCCTGAGAGCACACCAGCACTACTAGACTACAACCCATACCACACATTTCATCCACAGAACATAGACTGACACAGACATGGAGGGGGCATACCCATATTCATCAGGGATACCTACACCACCAGGTTAGTGGGGCAGCATGATACCTCTGAGATCATCCATGTGCAGCTAACATCAGTCACAACTGCAATGCAAACTGTGGCCTGCTACAGATCACCCTCCATGACCCTGGACCACCACTCCACCTACCTAGAGACAGAGGAAAACATGACAGTCCTACCAATCACCCAGGTACTGGTCAATTGGTCACATATGCCTTATACAGACCGTCTCAAAAAACTCCAGCTTTACTCTGTCGTATATCGCCTACTCAGAGACTATCTCTGCCTAACATACAAAGCAATGTCAAACCCAGAGCTGTTGGACATGCTCCACTTAAAGAAATCCCAATCCCTCCAAGCTATACGCTCTAGGGACATAAACCTTGTTACCACAATAAACAGACCATGCTGGAGGGATAGATTCCTGTCCCAGAGACTTCCCAAACTCTGGAACAGACTATCTATCTATGTCAAACAGAGCTCCTCATTAGCACTCTTCAAGAAAAATCTTGATGATTGGATGGGTAATAGGAAATTCACCCCGGGGATCACTTCTGTCGTTCTGCTTGATAGGGGCACAGGAAAATAATTTTCTTGGGTGGTGAAAGCCAGGGTACCTTTTTGGCTAGGCTTGTATAGACCCTAGGGTCAATAGCTTAGTACCTACCTATGAACCTATGAACCTATAAATGTCAACTACCCTACCATTAACTGGGAAACTTACTCGAGTACTCACTTCCCAGGCACAGCACTTCCTGGAATTTATCACCTCAAATGCCCTGTATCAGATGGTAAACTCCCTAACCAGAGGTGGAAACATACTAGAAGTGGTAATCACCAACATGGGTGACAGGTGCACCACAGGAGAGGTAAACCGGTCACTGGTAAAATCTGACCATGAACTATTCACTGATGATTTCTACACCCAACCATCTCCCCCACCCAAAGAAGCCACAGTGAAAACCTTTCCTACAGCTAACTTCACACTACTAAAGACATAGGTGGGAGGTTTCACAGTACCCACGCTAAAGGAAACCACTGCTCAAGATACAGAAAGATTTACAAATGCACTCTATAAGCAACTACAAGGATGTATGGATCATGCCATCACTGGTAAACCAAGACTCGCTCCTCCAAGACAAGGACACCAGTCTGGTGGACCCCTCCAATAAACGGGCTATACAACAGAAGTAGGACAGTAGTCCAGAAAAACAGCAGATCCCAAGAAGGACAGACATCCGTGACCAGTATTAGTAAGAAATGTAGGTCCCTCATGAACTCATCCAAGGCTAACTTCAACAGGAAAATAGGCAAGGATTCGAAAGATAACCACAAAGCCTTCTTTGGCTATGTCAAGGATCTAAGTGGTAACACACAGGTTTGCAGTGTGCCTGTGCAATATAGCACAAAATATACCGAACCTACTGATATCACCAACATCCTTGCAGATACATTCAGTGCAAACTTCACTCCCTAAAGAGCCCACTACAATACCCAAAAAGTACAGTATCCCAGACATCAGAGACACACAGGTGGAAATAGCCCTCTCAAATGGCAAAACACACCATCAGTGGAGGCAGAGGGTGTCCCAGACTGCATCTTGCAAACACTAAAAGACGAACTAACCCCCCCCACCTAAATAAGCTTTTCAACCTCAGCCTCTACACAGGCTACATGCCCATACAATGGCACATAGCAATGGTTATTCAACTCCATCAAGGTGGAAACAGAACTGACCATGGTAACTACAACCCCATAAGCCTCAATAGCCTGGTCTGCAAAGCTATGGAGTGCATCATCATGGCACTCATTAACAAAGACATTGGTAACCTCCAAACACTTGACCCAACCCAGGTCAGCTTGGTTGAATGCAGATCGTGCCTACTGAACTTGTTTGACATCTTGCAGACAGTCACCATGGCATTAAATGAGGGGAGAGGTGGTTCACACATACTATCTGGACCTCGCCAATGCTTTTGACACCATTCCCCACTCAGGTATTATTGATAAACTTACCAGACTGTAAATAAACCCATACATCACAGGATGGGTTGCCAACAGGCTTACACAAAGAACCCACATGGTAAGACTAGCAACCTCCAGGTCTAACTCTTAACCAGTCACAACTGGTGTCCCACAGGACTCAGTCCTGGGACCCCTACTGTTTGGCATATACATCTCAGAGGTACAGGCAAACACAGGTGGACTACAGCAGACTATGTTTGGCAATGACTGCAAACTGGGAGCCATAATTGACAGTCCAGCTGTCAAAGACAACCTGCAAAGGGCCTCACAGAGACCGACACAGGGTGTCAAACTCATGGCCTCAAGTTAAGTGCCACAAACTGCATGGTCTTTCCATTTCAGAAAAACTAAACACCCACATATTAACACATAAGTGGCAGCCACCTTAATACAGATGAGGTAATAGGGAATATGGGGACAAAGGTAGATAGTGTTCTCTCCTTTGACAATCATATCTCCAAAGTAGTTGGGACATCCTTCTATGTAGGCAATCTGATTACTAAAGGGTTCACATCTAGACATACTTGAGCTTATAGTGCCCCTTTACTTGTCACTCATCAGTCCCATCATAGAGTATAATAACCCATTTGGGATGTACCTCAGAAGACACTTCCGACAGCTGGAAGGACCACAAACATACCTTGCCAAGAGGATTACTGGCCTCAGACATATGTCCTATGCAGCCAGACTGAATAAACTCCTGCTTTACTCAGTGGTATCTGGTTTACTCAGAGATGATCTCTACTGGCCTACAAAGCCATGTCCAACTCAGGCTTGATGGATATGCTCCACCTATGGAAATCCATGTCACAGTGAGCCACACGCTATAGTGAGCTAAACCTTGCCACAACAATCTCTAGAACATGCTGGAGGGGTAGATTCCTGTCACAGACACTCCCCATGCTTTGGAACAACATCCCTAATTACATTATACAAAGCCGCTCACTAACACTCTTCAAGAGAAACCTTGAAGAGTGGATGGGGAACAGTAGATACACCCCAGGGATCCCGTTATTGGCTCTGCTCCGCAGAGGAACAGTTAATTAATCAATGTGGTGGCAAAAGCTGACACATTTTGGTTAGGCTTATGAATGCCCTCGGGCAGTTAGCCAAGTACATACCTATGAACCTATGAACCTATACATGCAGTATCAGCACATGCTGATGGCTTAATTTACTATTCAGGTGTTGACTTACCTTGTGCCAATAGCAGTTGTGTATGCAATAGTTGAGGGATGCCTATGTTGGATGCACACAGTAGACTGCCTATACATGACAATTTACAGGTAGTCTTGTGTGTGTGCCATCCATTTTTACTGTGTGTGCATGTGGAGAAAGGTGTCAGTCCCTTGGTGCCTACACTGTCAGTGTGTGTGCTATACGTTCCCTCCTTGCCATGGCATGGGCATACTGGGCATGCCTCCATCTGCCTACTGGGGCTGGCTCAGGGTGTTCGCGGTCTGAGTACCTCTTTGCTTGTGGGGCCCTTGGCAATGGTGGTGGGCTGTGAGGGCCTTCACCATTCTGTCCCTGCTGCAGCTGTTTCCATAGGATCATATTGTGTATCATGGCACATACTATGAAGATGTAGGCACACGTGCCTAGAGAGTACTGCAAGGCTCCACCGGATATGTCCAAACAACAGAACCATGATTTAAGCATCCCAAACACATGCTCTATGATGATTCTGATTTGTGCGTGTACCTCATTATGGCGTTTTTGCATGGGTGTGCATGCATTTCGGATGGGAGTCATCTTCCACAGTTCCAGTGCATAGCCAGCATCCCCCACCAGGTGGCCATATGGGATGTCCCCCCTGGTAAATACTTGATACAGCTGTGAGGCACGCCAGGTGTGGGAGTTGTCATAGCTTCCAGGGCTGCTAACACACACATCCATGATAATGCCCTGGGCATTGCACATGACCTGGCAGTTGATGGAGGGGTATCCCTTGCAGTTTATGTAGCACCTACCCTGCTCACCAGGTGGTGACTTGATGTGCATGTGCGTGCAGTCTATTGCACCCAGTACCTTCGGGTATTCTGCCACATGGTGGAAGAGATGCATATCGCTGGCCAACTCCTGCATTCGGGGGAAGTATGCTCATTGGCATGTGGTAACATGGTATCCATGAACTTGTGAAGTATCTTGGATGCTGATGCCTGTGAGATCCCCATGATATCCCCAGATGCCCTTTGAAAGGTACTTGTGGCTAGTATTCTCAGGCTTACACATACCTTCATATCCACTGGGATGGGTTGCCCTCTGTTTGTTCTGACTCTGAGGCATGGCTGGCACAGCTCCACCAGTTGGTGTAGGGTGTCCCTTTCCACACTGTAATGCTCTACTATCTCCAGATCATGTAGCTCCTGGTAAGTTACCCTGGGTCTGAACACTCTTCTCCTCCTCTGGTGCCTGAGGTGGTTGTCAGCATCATCCTCCACACCACCTTCAGTGTCCAACACATGCTGGTGGATCAAAGCTATGGCAGCCCCTAACATGTAAATATTAAAAGTTCCCTGTATGTATACACCAATGGTGCAGAGTGTATGGGAATACCCAAGTGAGTGTGAGGTGCTTTCACACTTTATACTATTGTGCTATGGATGCTGCTGATGTCATTGGCTGTGTATGAGCAATTCCAGCTACAGGGTATCTTAATTATGGGATTTACAGTGAGTACTGCAAGTGTGGGGCCTGTAGTGTGGAGTTAGGGTTAGGGTTAGGGTTAGGGTTAGTGTGGGGTTCTGCTTGAATGCCTTGATTCATTTGTTGCCTTTAATTCACTTTTAAACCTGGATCCCCCCCATTGTCAGGCATGCATCCACCTGCCAACTTTCTTGGTTTGTACTTTCCCTACCCAGTCATGTGTTTTGTAGCTGATATAATGCAATTCTGCTTTGTTCTGCTGTGACACTTTACTGTTTTCTTTGCACTACAGCCCCTCCCCTTTCCTGTTCTGCAGGTATCTGCTTGCAGCCTTGCTAGCTGTTGTCAGTGGCCCACTGTAGGTTCCTATGTATTAATTAGTCATTTGTACTCCAATTTCCCTGCTGCAGCATTTCCTTATTTTTTCCTATATCCTTCCTGTTTCAGCTCTAGTGCACGTTGCACAAACCCATTTACCAAGTGTAAGCGCATTTTAATCTCCATTCACATGCATACTCGGTTACCTTGTGTGCTCTCAACTAAGCAAAGCTAAAGCCAGTTCAACACACCCCTTTCCTGCAGCTTTGCTTAGCTACGGGCAAACCGGATTAGCAATGCTCCAATGTGCTTACAGCAAAGGTGACACACCCCTCTCTTGATGTCATCTTTATCTCATGGGCACACCTCGGTGTTATAACGCTATGCTGTGAGGTGCATCCTTACACCAGTGGGGAATCTGTGATTCACTATAACTCCTCTCATTTGCATGGAATTGCCTACTAATTCCTAGATACCGAGCATAACACTGACACAGCCTCTTAGCAACCCTTTTACCATGGTGTGGTGTAACATGCCTGCCACTGACTATTATGGAGAAATCATGATATGTGTTACTTTGCAGTTTTATTCTATATTTTTCTATTTTTCTTGCGATCCCCTCTGCTCTACGCTTAAACTTCGCAATAGTGTGAAAAAAAAATTAAATGTTATTTTTATATTTTGTACATTTTTTATGCCAATGGATATATATTTAGCCATTGGAATTTATCAACAATATAATATATGTGTTTGGTCAGCTGTCATGGCTCCGATTTTATGTTTGCAAAAATGTAAACCATTTTTTTTACGGTTTACATTTCTGCATGCTTACACAATTCCTGCACCAATTCCTGGATTGATAAATACCTTCATTTGCATGTTACACTGCTGCAAATGGGGTAATTAGCATACAGGTGCCAGGAGCTGTGCGTGCGTAGCCTATGCAGGTAGTGCATGTGGTAAAAGCTCGTACCTGGATCACTCTCTGGCCATATTTGGTGTTGGAGCGCCAGCGCTACGCCTGCACCTGGCACAAGCTTCATGAATCCCGAGGAGTGTTTTTGCAGTGGGCCAAGTGCCCCTGCACCCCCACACCCCCTTAATTATATATGCTAACTTCATGGCTGCACAACCAGTTGAGAAAAGAAGACACTAGACAAAATGAATCAGTTCCTGTGCACCAACACTGATTCACAGTGTGTGGTGCCTTTTATTTTCTCAAGTTGTTGTACAGCTATGGAGTTAGTATATGTAGATAAGGGAGAAGTGGGGGCAAATCCTCCCGCATGAGGGGTGCAGGGGAATTGCCCATCTGCAAAAACACTATTTTATGTTGTATTTTCTATGTTGAATATTTTCAGTGATTTATGAGTCAATGAAATTGGTTTCAGTTATCCAGGTTTTCAGTGAAGTGGGTTGTCATTCAAATATATATATATATATATATATATATATATATATATATATATATATATATATATATAAACAAACTCAAAAAAGTGCACACACCCAGAAAAAGAAGGTGTACAGTCAGAAATTATACAAAAATGATCATCACTCAAATTATTATTATTATTATTATTATAGTTATTAACTTTAAGCCTTAAAATAAACAGCATAGCATACTTCCAAAAACAAACAGCAAACTGGTTTCAGCCATTGGCATCATCAGTGAAAATCACTCAAACCCCTTCCCAGAGTAAAGTGCATGCTTAAATGCATTTAAAGGGACATCACACCAAATGCATACTAGACAGAAGGCACATATACAATCAGACTCTGCTATTTATATAAAGACAATATGTTACTCACATTTACATAAATATTCATACATATGTATATATATATATATATATATATATATATATATATATATATATATATATATATATATATTATTTGGCATTTCTTAACTGGCTTGGTCCAACTGAACTAGAAGCCAATTTCAGTGGAGACCCAAGGTAAAAAGCTGCAGGGCATTTCATACAAGTATTTGTAGAACGCAGAAAAAAATGTGTTTTAAGTTATACAATATAGTCTAAGTATAAATAACTATATATACATCCATCATATTATAAGTAAGTATATATTATAAGTATATTATAATAATGTTATATAATATTATTATAATATAATTATTATAACTATAATAACTAATAAATTAACTAATTATTCATAAGTATCATATAGTATAAGTAATTATTAGTGGTTATATAGTATAATTATAATTATAGGTATATTTTATATAATTGCAATAGTATTATTAAGATTATATATATATATATATATATATATATATATATATATATATATATATATATATATACACACATATATATATATATATATATATATATATATATATATATATATATATATATACAGATATTATAAATAAGTATATAGTAAGTAAGTGAAGTGTACAAACTCCTGAAAGCAAGGAATGCGGCATTCAAGTATGGTGATAAAGAGGCTTTCACATTAGCCAGATCTCAATTAAACAAAGGGGTGAGAGAGACCAAATGCAAATGTGGTCAAAAGATCATGAGCCACTTCTCCGAACAAATGGACCCCAGGCGCCTGAGGCAGGGTATCCAGTCTATAACAGATTACAAGTCCCTGTCTTCACAGTACGATGATGATACGGAATTCCTAAACAAGCCCAACATCTACTTCAGTAGGTTTGAGGAAGAGAACAAAACAGCAGCAGAGAAAATCATCAATAACCAGAGCCAGGAAGAGCTCAGCCTCAACCCTGCTGACATCAGAAGGACCCTATGAAGAATTAACCCCAAGAAAGCAGCTCGACCTGATAACATTCGTGGAAGAGTGCTCAGAGTCTGTGTGGACCAACTAACAAATGTACTCACAGACATGTTCAACAACTCATTGAGTCAAGCCATTGTGCCCGAATGTTTCAAGTGCACGAACATTATACCACTGCCAAAGAAGTCGCTACCTGCTAGCCGAAATGACTGTCGTCCTGTAGCTCTCAACTCCACTGTGATGAAATGCTTTGAGAGACTGGTCAAAGATGTAATAACATCCAAACTACCTGTACACTTCAATCCACTTCAGTTTGCATATAGACCCCACAAGAGATGCAATTTTTTTGCACTCCACGTATCGCTGGACCACCTGGAGAACAAGGATAGCTATATGAGGCTACTTTTCATCGAATTCAGTTCAACTTTTAATACAGTCATCCTGCAAAATCTGATCAGAAATCTGGTTCATCTGGGCATCAGCACTCCACTATGCAACTGGATTCTGAACTTTCTTATAGATAAATCCAAGAAAGTGTGTATAGGCAAGAATATATTAGACAGCATCACCCTGAAGACTGGAGTCCCACAGGGATGTATCCTATGCGCCCTGCTTTTCACCATACTAACCCATAGCTGTATTGCCAAGTACAGTTCAAACCATATCATCAAATCTGCAGATGATAAGACAGTTGTGGGCCTCATCAGGAATGATGATGAGACAACCTACAGAGCAGAGGTGAATCAGTTCATCAGTTAGTGTTATAGCAACAATGGTGCTATAAATGTCAACAAGACCAAAGAAATAATTGAGGACTACAGGAAGAACAACAGAGACCAATCTCCACTCGTAATCAATGAAGAAACAGTTGAGAGAGTAAAAAGCACAACATTTCTGGGGGTGCACATGGGAGAAGACCTGACATGGTCAACCAGCACAAATGCCTTCATTAAGAAGATGCACCAGTGGCTTCACTTCTTGCAAAGGTTGAGGAGAGCAAACCTACCATCAATGGCTCTCACAACCTTCTACAGGGGCACCATCAGACGTATAATGACAGACAGCTGTACAGTATGGTGTGGAAGCTGCTCTGCTTCTGAGCACCAGTCCCTCCAGAGGGTAGTGAAAGCAGCTTAGAAAAAAGTGTAATAAGAGACTTAGGGACACAGGTGGACAGTGGTCTCATCTTCGATAACCACATCACCACAACAGTCAGGAAATCCTTCTATGTGGCACACCTCATCACTAAGGGCTTTTCATCCAGAAAAAAGGAGGTCATTGTCCCACTGTACTCATCCCTCATAAGACCCATTATAGAATACAAAGCCCCATTTGGTATGTACCTCTCCAGACATCTGCAACAACTGGAAAGGCCACATAAATACCTCACTAAAAGAATCACAGGCCTAAAGCGGATGCCCTATGCTGACCATCTAAAAAAAAAACTCCAGCTATACTCCATTGCATATCATCTACTCAGAGGCATTCTCTCTTTAACATACAAGGCCATGTCAAACCCAGAGCTGTTGGACATGCTAATCCCAATCCCTCAGAGCCACATGCTCCAAGGATCTAAACCTTGTCATCACAATCAACAAAACATTCTGGAGGGATAGGTTCCTAACCCAGAGACTCCCCATACTCTGGAATAGACTGCCCATACCTGTCAAGCAGAGCGCCTCATTGGCCCTCTTCAAAAGGAACCTTGATGATTGGATGGGTGAAGGAAATTCACCCTGGGGATCATGTCAGTCACCCTGCTAGACAGGGGTCCAGGGAAGTAAATATTGTGGGAAGAAATAGCCAGAGAATTGTTATGGCTAGGCTTGTATAGGTCCTAGGGCCGATAGCCTAGTACCAACCTATGAACCTATGAGAGGATTATCAAGATCTCCCTCCTGTCCATACAAGACCTGCACATGTCCAGATGTCTCAGCAGGGTAAGGAAAATAACCAGGGATAGCGCTCGTCCCGCTTACAAGCTGTTCTCACATTTACCATCAGGAAGGCACTTTCGATGCATACACTGCAAAAAGCTTCTTTCCACTAGCCATCAGGTTACTGAACTATAGGAACAGTAACCTTCACACTTGACATTAAGATAGTAATACAACAATACTGAAAATCTCTATAGTACAATATATAACAAGGTCTTGCCCGCACCCAGACAGCATAGTCATCAGTAATCAAACTGAACTGTCTTACTGTGCAATATAAATTTAGGTCTTAAATCAATCGCTTTAGTGCAATGTTTTCAGTGAAAACAAGCTAATAACCTAGCAACGAGTGACAACCTGTTAAATCAGTGCAATAATGCAAGTATTTATTATTATTGTTGTGTTTGTCGTCTTGTGTCTATAGAATTTTGTGTACTATCATCATGTTAAATGTAGTCTAGGTATTGTATGCACATTGAGTTAAAAGAAACGTAATTCCGTTCACTTCACACTCGTGTGACTAAAAGTGACAATACATTTTACTTTGACTTTGACTTTAGTACAAAAAAAAAGTAAACTTGGAATATGCACAAAAAGTTAAGCAAAATTACAATTTACAATAAACAAATCGAATAAGATCAATTTAACAGAATCTGGCAATTTCAAATATGCAGAATATGTTTTAGAGATGAGGCATGGAATGTACAATATGAAGGCAGAATAGAAACAATGTAGTATAAGAGTATCAGTAACTACAAAAATAGGTGAACTACATACATACTTAGATTGTTTTTAGTTATAGTGGAAACATAGTAGTCACACTACTACACGAGTAAAGCTACTTAGAAATGTGAGAAAGGCAGATTCAAAGAAAAGTAGCCATAGAGTTATTAGACAGGAAGAGAAGTGGGTTAAAGGAAGACAGAAGAGGTCAGAGAGATGGGAGGTTTCATGGAGGCTCCTGCCAAGGGCAGATCCATGATTTTAAGAGAAAAAGTTTTAGTTGCTTTTTGAATTGTATTTGGGATGTTTCTAATAGAATTAGGGAGTTTGTTCCAGGCTAAAGACACATTGCAATTGAAAAGTAGTTTACCAATGTTTTTGTTGAGTTTATGTATGTTAAGTAGTTGGTCAGAGCTTCGGACAGGTCGAATGGGGGTGTAGAAGGAAACCAGAATGGAGAAGGAGGGGCAGGCAGTGGGTTTGTGCAGGATGGAGGGTGCGATTTGCAGCTGTGAGATAAGAAGGTGATTGGGGAAGTATGGCCACTGCAGTGTTTTTTAAAGCTATGCAATGGTGTGTTTTATAAGGTTGGTTTGTTGCAAATCTGGTGATTTTATTATACATTTGTCTGAGTTAACAGATTAATGTGGATTGTAAGTTTGTTAGGATGGGAGCAGCATAGAGAAGGCATGGCAGGAGGAAAGCCCTAGCTAGGGATAGTTTGGCATCTGGTGTAAGGAATTTTTATTTCAATATAGTAATTCCAGTTTTTGATGTGTCTTTTTGATACACTGATGAATATGCTGATCAAGTTTTAGTTGGTCATGTATTATGGTTCCCAGGAGTTTAGGATATGGAACAACTTTGATAACTGTGCTGTTTAGAGAAGAGATGGAAAAGGTGGATCTGTGGTGTGAGAGTGATCTTGGTAGGAAGATTTAAGAGTTTAGTTTTTTTAGGGTTTAGGATAAGCTGGTTTTCATTAAGCTATTTTTCTATGGTGATGAATGTGTTTTGTGTAAGTGAATGGAGATGCAACATGTTGTCTGATGTGGTGATGAGGGTCGAGTCGTCTGTGTATTGGATAAGAGTTGAATGGCCACAGACAGAGTGGAGGTTGTGGGTAAAGATATTGAATAGGGAGGGGCCTAGGAGAACCCTGGGGTACTCCTGTTTTTACAGACAAGAAGGGGGAGCAGGAGGTGAGCCATTGGACAAATTGCAGTCTGTTAGTAAGGTAGCTGGGCAACCAGTGGAAAGTGGGAGGAGAGACGTTAGGATCAGTTACTTTTGTTAGTAGTTTAGAGTGTGACACTGTATCACATGCTTTGGACAGGTCAAGGGAGATACAGGACACTAGTTGATTATTTTCTCTGGCTTCAGCAACTATGTAAGTAAAAGATAAGAGGGCAGTAGCAGTACTGTGGTTGGGCCGAAAGTCGTGTTGGGTAGGGGTTAAGAGGTTTTCATAGATTAGGTATTTAAGCAGTTGAGAGTGGATGCACTTTTCAAGAATTTTTGAAAGTGGTGATAGGCTAGCTATAGGTCTAAAGTTAGAGGGGTGTGTGGTGTTATCTCTTTGTGCAGTAGTATTGTGCAGAATGATTTCCAGATGTTTGGGACTGTGTGTGTTTGTACGTGAGTGTGTGTGTATATCTATAGCTATATCTATATATATATATATATATATATATATATATATATATATATATATATATATATATATATATATGTGCATGCTGAAGGTATAATAATTTGGGAAGGCTTATCACTTCAATCATATGTCAATGGCACACCACTGTCTGCCAGAGGAGAATGCCAGCA